>NC_137825.1:32048994-32073994 GCF_963921795.1 Nannobrachium achirus
TCCGCCAATAGGGATGAGCTGTAATTGTTGAAGCCCCGCCCCCTCTGTCTACTAAACGCGTGCAGCAGCTGTCACACTTTACTGTCACACTTTGCTCTCACACATAACTCTGGCATACTTTTGCATGGCAACGTGATTTCAACTTTAATACGCTCACACGACTTGGCACTTTTTCCGGCCAATAGGGACGAGCTGTAATTGTTGAAGCCCCGCCCCCCCCCCCTGTATTCCTATTGGCTGGGCTTTAAACAGCCATAACTCCAGTTCGCAGAATGGCACCGTCTCGAAATTTGGTGTCTGGACTTAGACCACCATAGGGATGAGTTGCAATTGTTGAAGCCACGCCCCCTCTTCCCTCCTATTGGCTGGGCTTTAAACAGGCATAACTCCAGTTTGCAGCATTGTAGAGTCTCGGAACTTGGTGTCTGGACTTAGACGGCCAATATGGACGAGCTGTAATTGTTGAAGCCCCGCCCCCTCTTACAAGTCTGTTGTTTCCACCCGCCCTGACGGTCGCTTCTCGCCCTTAGGGCGTCTTACTGGTAATAGTAGTAGTAGTAATAAAAGTAGTAATAGTGTAATAGTAGTAGTAATAGTAGTAATAATAGTTTGTGACCGTAGATCGCAAGTTTAGTATGTGAACGTCACAGCTTGTCCGTATGTGTATGTATGTATGTATGTATCTCTGTCACGCCTGACACTGTGGGTCTATGGGTTTGTCGCTCTGACATCATGCTCTGATGTCACTATGATGTCAGGGGAACCACTAACAGAATGGGTTTGCCGCTCTGGCTTCACGCTCTGGCTTCACTATGATGTCACACTAACATAATCCCTTTTATGCCCATACATGGAGTTCCCTGATGTCATTAATATTAAGCCCATATCTAACAGGACTTCATATGGGAATACCCATATATGGAGACCACATCAGCCACATACCACACTAACAGAATACATATATGGCCAAGACAGAAGGCCAAGACATCCCGTATCTGTGTAGCTGGTTCTACAGACAGGGATCTCCATGTATGGGCATAAAAACGATTAGTGTGACATCACAGTGAAGCCAGAGCGGCAAACACATTCTGTTAGAGTGGTTCCCCTGACATTACAGTGACATCAGAGCATGATGTCAGAGCGACAAACCCATAGAACTACAGTGTCAGGCAGGCGTGACAGAGATACATACATACATACATACAAGCTGTGACCGTTCACATACTAAACTTGCGACCTGCGGTCGCAACTAATATTACAAATATTACTACTGCTACTAGTATTACTACTACTATTACTACTACTATTACTACTACTATTACCAGTAAGACGCCCTAAGGGCGAGAAGCGACCGTCAGGGCGGGTGGAAACAACAGACTTGTAAGAGGGGGCGGGGCTTCAACAGCTCGTCCATATTGGCTGTCTAAATCCAAACACCAAGTTTTGAGACGGTACCATGCTGCAAAATGCTGTTTAAAGCCCAGCCAATAGGAGGAAAGAGGGGGCGGGGCTTCAACAATTGCAGCTCATCCCTATGGTGGTCTAAGTCCAGACACCAAGTTTTAAGATGGTACCATGCTGCGAACTGGAGTTATGGCTGTTTAAAGCCCAGCCAATAGGAAGACAGGGGGGCGGGGCTTCAACAATTACAGCTCGTCCCTATTGGCCGGAAAAAGTCGTGTGAGCGTTTTAAAGTTGAAATCACTTTGCTACGCAAAAGTATGCCAGAGTTACGTGTGAGAGCAAAGTGTGACAGCAAAGTGTGACAGCTGCTGCATGCGTTTAGTAGACAGAGGGGGCGGGGCTTCAACAATTACAGCTTGTCCCTATTGGCAGAAAAAAGGCCCAAGTCGTGTGAGTGTTTTAAAGTTGAAATCACGTTGCTAGGCAAAAGTATGGCAGAATTACGTGTGAGAGCAAGTCGTTTATTGCAAAAACACATTGATTTTAATTGGGGTCATTTTTGACCCCACTCATGGAAGAGTGTAGGTATTGGTTGGTCATGCATCCAAGGGTTAATTAGATTGTATTACTATTGTACATTACAAAAAGAAAAATGATGGTTGCCAGTGACAGTTCTCTGTCCTTAATTCCTTTTCTTTTGAGACATAGGAAAGCTAAGAAGTAGACATTGTAGGAGAGACAGACAGGGACAGACAGTAAGACAGCTGAAATGCAGTGTAAGAGAGACAGATCATAAAAAGCAGAAAGAGAACATTGTAGGAGAGACAGACAGCAGGAAAGCTAAGAAGGACACAGTGTAGGAGAGACAGAGAGCAGGAAAGCCGAGAGGGCATGTGGCTAACTTCTAAAACATACATGGACATTTTATTTCAACAAATATGGACAAACCCACACCTTGACAAAGAACATAGAGATTACCCACATTTATCGATGGACCAAGAGTAGCTATATGGAATGAAATGTAATTAGACCCCTCTTTTTAATTTCCCTCTTACAAATACTTAGTTTCAATACAATCGATTTTTGCATTGCAAAACCATTTGATACCGATCAGATTTAGGCTGTGGCACCCAAAATAAACATATTTGAACTGGGGACCCCCACCCTGACAAGCACTTGGAATTGTAGGTATTACATTTAATGTGACTCGGTTCCACAGATAAATAATTATTGTGAAAATAGCAGATCTACATGCTCACAACGCCTTGTGAGCATGTAGATCGGCTATTTTCACAATGTTTGCCTCTTGCTTACTTCATATTTGACAGTTTGGTCAGTTTGGTCTTGAAAGTTCTTAAATTGTCACTTTATAAATGTGCAGATACCCTGTACACACTTATAGGCCTACTGTATGTTGGATTATTTACCGTTGAGTGAGAAAAGAAGACATTAAGATAATCGTCTGCGGACCCCACAAAATAATTTGGGGACCCCACTTGGGGTCCTGACCCCAAGTTAGAACCACTGTAGTAGATCATTGCAAATTAAAATCGATTTTTCAATTCAGTTACTATATCGCTGTACACCAAATCCCTTGGTGCTGTAATCTCTGCTCACAATCTATCATATCAATGTTGCTATGCTGATGACACTCAACTGTTTTTGTCCTTCCCCCCTTCTGCCACCCAGGTGGAAGAGCTCATTGCGGCATGTCTGGCCGACATCTCACAGTGGATGTCAGCCCACCACCTCAAGCTGAACCCGGACAAGACGGAGCTACTCTTCTTCCCAGCTAAGTCTTGCCCCATGCAAGATCTCACTATTTCCATAGATAATGCATTGGTGACTTCAGTTCCTACAGCTAGAAACCTTGGTGTGGTCCTGGACAGCCAGCTATCATTCAAGGCACATATTGCATCAGTCACCCGGTCCTGTAGGTTCACACTCTATAACATCCGTAAAATCAGACCGTTCCTCATCCAGGAGGCAGCGCAGCTCCTCATTCAGACATATGTCATATCAAAACTTGACTATTGTAACTCTCTCCTCACTGGTCTCCCGGCATGTGCACTTAAAACTCTCCAACTGATCCAAAATGCCGCGGCACGACTGGTCTTCAACCAGCCTAAGTTCTCACATGTCTCTCCCCTTCTCCGCAGCCTCCACTGGCTCCCGGTTGCGGCCCGCATGGAATACAAAACACTGATGCTGACCTTCAAAGCAGCCAAAGGTATGGCTCCTCCATACCTCCAAAACCTGATCAACCCCTACACCCCCACTCGTTCACTTAGATCAGCCAACACAGGGATGCTGACCGAACCCTCGCTAAAAACTCCAGGGCAAAAATCCACTCGTCCGAGACAGTTTGCCCTCTTGGCTCCCAAGTTGTGGAATAAACTCCCTGTCGCACTTAGAACAACGGACTCACTCGCTACCTTTCGCCGTGGACTGAAGACTCACCTTTTCAGACTCCACCTAAACCCTTAGCACTACAGTTAAATCAATGACCATACATGAAGCTAGTTAGCATTTGTCTTTTTAGGTTTCTTTAGAACTTTGATTATATTGTGTTTTCTCTAGATAGATATCCATTTACATTGTTATATTGCTGTTAATGTACTGACCTATTATCTTGTTTATTATTGTGATGTTGTATCTGTGTAAGTCGCTTTGGATTAAAAGCGTCTGCTAAATGCCTAAACTGTAAACTGTAAACTGTATCGTTACACCCCTAAAATGAATGTATTCATAATAAATGATATTTACCTTGTAGTTCATCTCCTGTTCAAAGTGCTCCTCAAACTTCCTGACCTTCCTCTTCAGGGCCTGGATGTGTCGGGTGAGGAGAGGGATGGAGGGAGGGGTCATGACCTCTGATCCCTCTGCCCTGTCAAGACCCCTGGAGCTGCGCGTGCGCGCACACACACACACACACACACACACACACACACACACACACACACACACACACACACACACACACACACACACACACAATATAGAGATGATAGATAATTAAAAACACATACGGGCAGGCCAGACAGAGCCTTGTATAGAGAGTTCTGCCATTGCAGAGTCAGAAACAATGCCGATCACATCATGGTTCACAAAATGTCACTTTACCCTCATAGACTCACTATATTCACCAATGGGTGTGTACTGTATAGAAGACCTGGCACCATGAAGTGAACAGGAGTGACGCGACTCTCTGACTCTAATACAAGGCTCTGGGGCAGACAGGTATACTCCAGTGGTTCTGAACCGTTTCAGGCAGCGACCCCCAAAAGAATATTGTTTGAACTGGGGACCCCACCCTGCACAAGCACTTGGAATTTTAGGAGTTGGCATTACATTTAGTTTGACTCAATCTTTTCCTTTGTGAAAATAGCAGATCTACATGCTCACAACGCCTCACGTTTGTTGTGAGCATGTAGATCGGCTATTTTCACAATTTCTGCATCTAATATTTGACAATTTGACCAATGTCTGAGGTTATGTCTGACCATACTGTATGTTGGTCTGTTTACTGTTGAGTGAGAAAACAACATTAACATTTAGCTAAGACCACTGGTCTACTCTACAGACAGTCAGACAGACGGGTGGACCTACAGTATGTAGGGCTGGTTGCAGGGCGGGGACGGCGCGTCATCGGGGTCGGAGCTGAACCTCAGGCTGAGGGAGGGGCAGCGGGGGGAGGGCAGAGGGCTGTGACCTCCCGCCAACAGATGGGCCAGACCTCCCCCGCTCCCTCCTCCTCCCCAGCACCATCCTTCTCCGTCACCGGCTCCTCCTCCGGGGCTTGCCCACAGAGGGGCGTGGGCGATGATGGGGTGCGGGCTCTGCAGGTGGTCTCCGTCGGCCGCCAGGGGCTGCAGGGGGTGGCAGCTCTGGGTGGGCTGCAGTGGGGCCAGGGGCTGGTGGCTCTTCGGCGACAGGGACTTGGGGGACATGGTCTTGGGCGACAGGGTTTTGGGCGACTGCGGCGGTCTGTTGAAGAGCTCTGTGTGGGCACAGCGAAACATGGAGAGAAACATAAATCAGGGGTCTTCAAAGTTTTCAGGCCAAGGACTGAGAGATGAAGCATTTCATCCTTTGACAGCACAATCATCCTTGTATTTTGGATTCATGTCAATTTGTGTTTTCAGATATTTACTGCAACCACTTGAACCGTCAATATTTAATAAATTGACCTTTCACTCTGTACTTGGTCTTCTATTTTTCCCCTCTACAAAACCTCTTGTAGATCTGCTAGTTCTCAGAAATGGATGCTAGGGTTCAAGTTATTAATATAAAAAAGGAGAAAAAAGGTTTCTATCACACAAAGATTTGGAGGCCCCCCTGTAGTAATTCTGAGGACCCCCTAGGGGTCCTGGACCCCCTGTTGAAGACCCTTGATATAAATGAAGGATATACATTTGGTCCCAAAAACTCTGGTCAAATCTGTCAAAGGCTGGAGACAAAAAAAGGAAGACAATATTTCTATTCCTATAGCTAGAGCAGGTGTGTCCAAAATCGGGGCACGTATTTAAAAAAAATATTATAATACATTGTAAAATCAAAGCTAGCTCTTTTTTTCAAACACATGCACTGCATTGCTATTCTATTTACAGTCCAATAAATTGCCTTTGTTTAAAATGGCAGTGTAGCCAAATGTAACCAGGTGTGAAAAGGTTTCACATCTTGTGAATGAAACAACACAAGGAACAAACAAGTAGCAAGGAATCATTACAAATTCTAACGAGAAATAGCCTCTCTTCCCAGGTTCATTTCAAAACCCTCTTGTATGTATGAATTTCACATGACTATACAGGCAGGCTATGAATAATACATTCTAGAAAGGAAGCCGCGAGCCATATAACATTTCCGTGGCTATGTCTGAGCTAGAGTGTCGTAATGCCCTAGTATAAGCGGATAGGGGACGGGAATCAACGCCATGCGAGTGTTGGAAGTACAAACAAAGGTGCTTCTTGCGTGGGTTTGGCTCCTTTTCAAGGCTTGGGTTGTTGCAAGATGGTTGTTGCAAGTCCCTACTCTACATAAAAGCAGTAGCATAAAAGCTACTGTATATTTAACACAGTCAATGATCCATCTCACAAATGCAGTACTGATACCTAACCTGTGTTTTGTGCATCTCCAAGTCAATGGTGGATTTGGCCACACACCAAAATACCATTACTGTATGTGTGACTCAAAGAATAGCATGTTTCACACAGAACAGTCAATTCAATGTGCTTTACATATGGCAAGACAAGAATGAATCCCTTTTCTGTCTGGGTTTCATTTAATTCAATGAAATCTTGAAAAGAAGACAACTCAGGCAACAAAAATGCTGATCTGCCTCAAAGCCTAAAAAAGAGGCTCTCAGGAGCGGAACAAACACAGAACTTAAGACGTAATGACCAACAGGAGAAACACATTATAAAACACTAGCCATAACAGACTATCAGACAACTGTCTTTTCAGAATACAGTGTAGCTGTGTATATCTTATCCAACCTGACTTTTCAGTTTCACGACAACTTATGGAGCCATAATAGCATTACAGATCCGACAAAAGAAAACACATGCTATTGCAGGTACTCCTGCTAGTGTCCTACTGGCCTTACGACTGGAGTTGGTCCCTGAGTGCTGCACAGTGGCTGTCGACTGCTCCTTAGGATGGGTTAAGTGCAGAGGACTAATTTCCCCAAGGGGACAATAAAGTAAAATCTAATCAAAATCACTTCCTCTCACAAAAGGACTGTCTGTTCCTTTTCATTTCCGAGAGGGCGGCCGTAGCTGAGTGGTTAGAGAGGCCATCTGCTAACAACAACACCCGGCCCCCCCGTGGTGTAGTGAGTGAAGCTGAAAGTGAATTTCCCCCGTGGAACTAACAACGGTCTCCCCCTACCCAACCCCAAAGCACTGGCATCATCACATGCCCCTGCAGATGCAGGAAACGATGGAGAGAGCTGGACAGTGAATTTGTATGAGAGAGAGAGAGAGAGAGAGAGAGAGAGAGAGAGAGAGAGAGAGAGAGAGAGAGAGAGAGAGAGAGAGAGAGGAGGGGGAGGGGGGGGGTCAGTAAAGATGATGTGCAACTGTTGTGCTACTCTTTCATGGTTGTAGGTAGATATTTCACAGCATGCATCTGGTGGAGATTTGCCCTCTGCTGATCACAACCTTTCTAATCCCAAAAACCAGCTCAGACAGTGGTTCTCAACCTGTGGGGTCGGGGGGGGGGGGGGGGTCCCCAGATGATTAGCTTAATGTGCAATATTATTTTCTCACTCAACAGTAAAAAAAACAACGTAAAGTTTAAGTGTATAGAGGGTATATGCACATTTCTAAAGTGACAATTTATGGCATTTTTAATACCTCTAAAATGACAAATTAAACATTGGCCAAATTGTCAAATATTAGAGGCAGAAATTGTGAAAATGGACGATCTACATGCTCTCAACGCAAGGCATGTAGATCTGCTATTTTCACAATAGAACCGTGTTATACAAAATGTAATGCCTCAACTCTTAGTGTTCATCAGGGTGGGGGGGTTCCCCAGTTAAAATATTATTATTTTGGGGGGTCGCTCTCTGAAAAGGTTGAGAACCACTGCAATAAGAGGAGAGTTCATATCAGTACAACCGCCCCCAGACCGTCCATCAGCAGGACTCGACGTCACCCCGGTTGCGTGACGTCACGGCCAGAGAAGTTATTTGCACGATCACATTATTACACCTCTGTTTTTGTACTTATCTTATTCTCATTTTATTTCATCAGATCATGGACGATCTCAAACAAGTGAATAATTTGAGACCAGGAAGGAAAGAAAAAGGCAGAGATCCAAGCTCGTAACCACGTAATCTCTCACCTATATACTTAACCACATCTGCTGTTTTTGCATTTTTTGAAATGTAAGATCACCGTTAATCTGATTAATGTGGTAGGCCTATAATGTTCTTACAGTAAAGAAATTTGCCACAGCAGGACAACCAACCACAATAACGTCATGATGAATTGTGATATACGTTCTAAGGTTGTTAGAACATGACAACTTTATACTGTATAACATTATACCATATTATGCCATACAACATAACTATAACATAGAATTCAACCATAACATAACATTAGAGCAACACAACAATTATAACATCATGTTTAACGTTATTTAGTTATGTTGTTATCTCATAATGTTTCAGCTTTGTTGTATAATGTAGTAAGGTTATAATCGTTCTAATGGTTCTTCTGATGTTATGCCATGTTATGTTGTGACGTAAATGAATGTTACACATTTCAATGGCACGATGTGTAAGCGTTTCCTGGTGGGCGAGTCTTTAGAGTAGACGACGCATCGACACCTAAATATGAGTCATGGGCAGGTAGAGAGAGAGAGAGAGAGAGAGAGAGAGAGAGAGAGAGAGAGAGAGAGAGAGAGAGATGGAGAGATAGGAGATGGAGAGATAGAGAGAGATGGAGAGAGATAGAGAGAGATAGAGAGAGTATATTTGTGAGAAAGTGGTACCTGGGGGGCTGTTCTCATCGGCAGGGTAGCCGTGGCACAGAGCCACCGTGGGGGGGCCCTCCTTGGCTCCGTGGACGGCCCCCGGACCACAGGGGCTCCTCTGCTCCTTGCTGCCCAGGGGAGGCGTGCCCTCCTCCGGGGAGGGACCCAGCGAAGGGCCCCCCTCCACATCCATGGCCTGGAGCTTCAGCAGGGAGCTCTGCAGGCAGAAGCAGAACATGACTGACAGGAGGAGGCAGTGGTGGTGATGGTGATGATGATCGCAGGCTCTGTCTCACAACCCTCGCAGTGGTAGGGCAGTGGTCCAGTTTTCACTCCGCGAATAGTCTGGATCGATAGTCACTGTCAGCAATAATATCTGCCCCGAGGAGTCTTCAATTATCCGGCAATTATCGGTCAATTATTGGTCAGTTCGTGTCCACCAGCACTGACCCGACGAATGTGACACGAGTTCTCTCTCTCACGCTCTGTTGGTGGTCTTGGATCAATCAGTTGTATTCCAGATACGAGACGGAGCCGCTCTGACTGCAGGTCGGTAGGGACAGCATCCTATGAATGACTGAAAGGAGGAGGAGGTGATGATCGCAGCCTCTATCTCACGACCCTAACAGAGGGGCATTGGTTCAGTTTTCACCCAGAAAAATTGATCAGGATCAATAGACAGTTAGCTTCTTCTTCCTATAACGAACCTTTAGGAATCCAAACAATTATCCTCTCGTCAGTTCACGTCCTTTAAGTCCCCTGATCCGCTGCCGTTCAAAGGGATGAGACACCAGGTCTCTCTCACGCTCTGCGGGGGTCTCTTCTTGGGTCAGACAGTTAGTCGTATTCCAGATATTAGATGGGGCCGTTCCAATGCAGGTCAGTGGGGGACAGCATCATCAGATGAGTCGTAAAAACCTCTGGTTCCTCTTCTTTCCTCTCTCTCTCTCTCTTCCACTGTTCCCGTCAGGTCGGCTGCTGAATCAGCCCGCTGCAATGCATCCTCATGTTGGGATCCTCAGTCTGCAGCTGAAATGCAGTGGAAAGGAGAGATATACGAAGGTTTAGCATCCGTTGATTTGCTGCACGCCTCTCTCTCTCTCTTTCGCCGTCCCCAATATGGTTTTCCCGCTGGATGGCGGAGTGAAGGAGATAAGAGAAGGCTGATGGAGGAGAAGAGGGAGAGAGGTTGGATGCTTGGCGTCACTCAGCCCACACTGGCTCTCTCTCCTCTGATTGGATTAGAGGTGTGTGTGTGTGTGTGTGGGGGGGGGGGGGGGGGGGGGGGGGAGGGATGACTGGAGGAAGAGAGGAGAGGGAAGAGTGAGTAGGGATGGAGAGAGAGAGAGAGAGAGAGAGAGAGAGATGGAGAGGGGGAGAGAGATATGTTTGCCTTTTTTCTGATAGAGGAGACGGAGTGGGGGAGGGGCGTCTCTTTGCCGTATGACATCACCTTGCAGCGTGCGTGTGTGTGCATGTGTGCGTGTATGTGTGACTGTGTGTGTGTGTGTGTGTGTGTGTGTGTGTGTGTGGGTGGGGGGCTGTGTGTGTGAGGGACTGTGCGTGTGTTGCAGGGCGTGGGCTGCTGCATGAATTTCATTCACAAAAAGCAGCTTTGTGTAAGAATGGGGGAGTCCAGTTTTTATCTGGGTGAGTCATCATCCTCCTGGATTGCCCCCCCTTTCTCTCTCTCCCCCCCCCCCCTCCCTCTTCTCTCTCTCAGTCCCCCTCTCATGCTCTCTCTCCCCTCCCGCTCCCTCCCTCTATCAATCCTTCTCTCTCGTATGCTCACAACCCTCTCTATCGGCTCCCTTCTCTATTTCTCAGTCTCTACCGGTCCAGTACCCCCTTCTCTCTCTCTTTCTCCCTCCATCTCTCTCTCTTTCTCCCTCCATCTCTCCCTCTCCTGACGCAGGTTGACGCTGCTAGCTGTATCACAGGAAGTGACAAGAGCCGCCACACAGACAAAAACATGCACATGCATAGCCACATGATATAGTATAGGCTTATAAATAGAAACATGTCTATGCATAGACTAGACACAGAGATACAGTAGGTATATGCTCATAGATAGAAACATGCACAGGCCTATTAGACACAGAGATATGTGCACATAGATGGAAACGTGCATATACATAGACACAGTGATATACGTACATAGACAGACAGAAATGTGCACGTACGATACATGCACTAGATAGACACACAGAGCATGTGCACATCATGGACAGACATACCTGTGCATCCTGAAGCTCAAAGAGCTACTGCTAAATGCAGGTGTTTGGATTCCAGAAGTAGAAACGCCATAAAGACACACCATCTATGTTCACACCAGGCAGAGCTTGCATGAGGTTACAGCTTTGAGAGAATCCAACTCAAATGAACATTTAATACTTGTTGCAACCGTTTACTTTACTATGAAAATAGGCACATTTTGTCCATGTATCCGTGTATCTCTGAAGGTCACGCATGACACTGTGGTTCCCCTGACACATCAGTGTGACATCACCTATGTAAAAGTTCAAGACATGGCCCATATCTGTGTGGCTGGCTCAGATAGGGATCTCCATGTATGGGCATGAAAGGGATTGTATGTTGTGATGTCATGGGAACCACTCACTCACAGAATCCCTTTTATGCCCATATATGGAGATCCCTGATGTCATCAACATTAAGCCCATATCTAACAGGACTTTGTGTGGGAATGCCCATATATGGAGGAGGACAGCCCATATCTGTGTGGCTGGTTCCGACAGGGATCTCAATGTATGGACATAAAAGGGATGTACCATATACAGTACATGGATCTCCATATATGGGTACCAGCTACCAGGGTCTCCATATATGGGTAACTGGTCCGATATACATCACTGTATCGCATGTCGCCCTGAGGCATCTTACTAGTTTAACCCCTTCCTCTTATTTGTTTAAACCCTAAATGGAGGTTGTGCTTTTGCTTACAGTACTACAGCACATGTTAGCCACATGCAGCCTGGACCACGCTCATGTTGTCAGGATGTTAGGCGTCTGCCCAGGTGCCGGTCTGCAACTTGTCACCCTGAGCTCAGAAAACAGAGAAGGACTCTTTGCTGGAGCACATCAGGTCACAGACAACTGACGCCATAGTGTGTGTGTGTGCGTGTGTGTGTGTGTGTGTGTGTGTGTGTGTGTGTGTGTGTGTGTGTGTGTGTGTGTGTGTGTGTGTGTGTGATCTCCATTTCTTTTCACATTGCAAAACCAGAAGCCAGTCCTCATTTGATTTCACGCCTGAAGTGGAAAGAGGGGAGCCTACAGTATGTACATTTGGACTCTTCAAACCATTTGACAGTGAAGAAGAAATTCTACAGTATCAGTCAAAAAGGCTTCCTTCTGTAAGATCTTGGTTGATCAGGTTTCATACCTGCTGCTGATTTGATATGACAGGATGGTGTCCATTCCTCAGCATTTGGCAGTAGAAGGGGGGGGGGGGGGGGGTCATTTCCTTCTTTTTAATTTGTATTAGGCCTACATTAGAAATAATATATAAAATAAAAGATTACAATCAAATTCTAATGCATGGAGTAAATTAAGCGTTCACTGGATACAACTCTGATGTTATTAGTCACTCGAGTTAGTTTTAATACATGCTATTCCAGTAGAAGACAGCAGGTGGTGTGGTAACATCATCTAGAAGTCTCTCTGCGAAGATACAAGTAGATAGATAATAATGAGATAGATAAATTCGTTTGAACAGATAAAAGAAGTAATAGAATCTTGAATCGAATGTATTTGTGTTGTTCCATTACAAATGCATTGTGTACTTGTAGTGAGTGATGAGCTTACATGTCAGACTCCTGGCTGTAGCTGTGAACTACAACAGTAACGGGTTAAATCTTCGTCATCACATGGCGACAGAGTGGAGGAGGAAGAAGAAGATGGAGAAAAGCCGATTTGAAGGATTACAACAACAAACCAAATCTGAGCGTAAAGACACACCTATGGCGGCCCATTAATGCTTGTCCTGCACCGAACAAACCTTATTTGATGTTATAAAAACACGTCGCCATAGATTCTCTCATCTCTGTGGGGGAAAACAACAGAAGGATTCAATCCAACGACGACGCAACAGCCCCGTTTCCTTGACAACGGTGCGGAAGTTTATTCCGATGTTTATTCTATAAAACAAACCTATTCCTGATAGCGTTTAATTTATAATACACACATATTATTGGTAGTATTCAAGGGGTCATAACAACATTACTAATATATTTAGCAGCTGCCTTTCCCAGCCAGGGGTTGGTTGTTCAGGTTGTTCTTGTGTTGCTATGGTAGCCTTCATATTAAGAGGGGCCAAGTTATTAGCATAGAAACAGTAAACAATAGTAACTATTGGATTGATATGTATTTATTTGGCTGCGAACCCCTATCTGAATAGATTTTTTTAAAATGTCAGGGACCCCCATTAGCCCTAGAATGTCTGTGATCTTACAGATGGAGGGTCCGGGATCCTTAGGGGGTCCTCAGAGTTACTACAGGGGGTCCTCCAAATCTTCCAATCCTTTTTATATTAACAACTTGAACCCTATATTCTGAGAACTGTTGACAAGAGCGTTGTGAGCTTGTAGATTGGCTATTTTCGGCAAAGAGGTTTGGTGTAGAGGGGAAAAAGAGCAGGCTAATAATTACGCAGTGAAAGGTTAAGTTTATTAGGTAATTATGGTTAAATATCTGAAAACAAATTGAAATGAATCCAAAATACAATACAGATTGTGCTGTCAAACAATGAAACTATTATGGAAACTATGAAAAAGGTTATGGGGGTCCCTGCATCATATCTCTCTCAACCAAGGGGTCCTTGGCCTGAAAACATTGAAGACCCCTGCTTTAGTCAATATTCACCTGCAAACATATTCCTGATACATGTATATGTGTGTGCATCTGTTCCAGCTATCCAGCATGTCCTCGGGTTCAGAGATGAGCACAGACGCCAGCAAATGGCTGGACGCCCACTATGACCCGGTGGCCAGCCTGTACACCTTCTCCTCATGCATGGACCTGGCCGACCTCAACGGAGACGGAGAGAACAAGCTGGTGATAGGAGACCTGGGCACTGGAAGCTCCCACATGAAGCTCAAGGTTAGAGCTGAAACTATCCATTCTTTTCTTAGCAATCATTCTGTCGATTACCTTTTCGATTAATTGAATAATCAAGAAGCGTGTAAAAAACAAAAACAAAAAAAAATCAGTATTTAATAAAAAAGCCTATACCCTAGCCACTTATTTTATAGTATACGTCGTCGCACAACATTGTCATCCAAAAATAGTGAAAATGGCTTTCAAGCTGAGCTTGTAGATGTTATTTTCATAGATGTTGACATTTCGGGGTAACTTATAATGACATGGCCAAAATAGAGGTCGATTAGTAATTGATTATTACCATCAACAGCTTTCTTGGTGACGTCACCACCAACAAAATATAAATAACAAGGCGCAAGTTGGCACCTCGGCAGAGTGCCCACTTGCCCACCCACACAGCACCGATCGCAGTACTTGCACGCTCTGCTGGCGCACAAATAGGCCATACATGCCATGGCCACGGCCACGAGTGTACAAGACGCAAGTTGGCACCACGACAGAGTGCAGTCTAGTTTTGTATATCCTTTTCTATTCAAAAATAGCAGATATTCAAGCTCACTCTGTGCCGCTCTATGAGCTTGTAGATCTGCTATTTTTGAAAAACCATGAAGATTAGTGCAAATCTTTATATACAGTATATTCTTTTAAAGTGAACACTTTTAACTCAAACTAGAAAAAAGACCCTGCGGGGGCCTGGCCCCTTTCCTATGTGAAAGTCCCCTGTACCCAGAGATGGATACAGTCCAGTGGGCAGCTAAGCAATACAAATTTAGGATAGCTCAACATTAAATATGCAGTTTTTTCCAAAATGCAAAATAGTGTAAATGGCAATCCATCCATCCACATCCATCCATCCATCCATCCATCCATCCATCCATCCATCCATCCATATCCATCCATCCATCCACATCCATCCATCCATCCACATCCATCCTTCCATCCATCCATGCATCCATCCATCCATCCACATCCATCCATCCATCCATCCATCCATCCATCCATCCATCCATCCATCCATCCACATCCATCCATCCATCCATCCACATCCATCCATCCACATCCATCCATGCATCCATCCATCCATCCACATCCATCCACATCCATCCATCCATCCATCCACATCCATCCATCCATCCATCCACATCCATCCATCCATCCACATCCATCCATCCATCCATCCATCCATCCATCCATCCATCCACATCCATCCATCCATCCATCCATCCATCCATCCACATCCATCCATCCATCCATCCACATCCATCCATCCACATCCATCCATCCATCAACATCCATCCATCCATCCATCCATCCATCCATCCACATCCATCCATCCATCCATCCACATCCATCCATCCATCCATCCACATCCATCCATCCATCCATCCACATCCATCCATCCATCCATGCATCCATCCATCCATCCATCCATCCATCCATCCATTACCTTACTGTACTGTACTTTGCTGTACTCTACTGTACCTTGCTGTACTGTATCTTACTGTACTGTACTGTACTTTACCTTACTGTACTTTACTGTACTCTTTGGTTTCATTTGTGTACTGTCAGACCATGGCATTTTAAAGTTTGAGAACTACTGGGTTAAATAATCAGTGAAACCGATACGTTTGGTTAACTGTCCACCAGGTGTACCGGGGCACGGCGCTGATGAATGAGAACACGCTGCTGGACCTTCCCACCGGCCTGGTGTCCTTCAACATGGACCTGCACGAGCCCCGCATCCCCGCCGTGGCCGTGGCGTCCGGACCCTTCATCTACGTCTACAAGAACCTCCGGCCCTACTTCAAGTTCACCCTGCCCAGCCTGGAGGTCAACGTGGTAGAGCAGGTGGGCTGCTGGGGGATGTAGTCCACTCCTGGGGGGATGTAGTTCATAGATTCCCTCAACCTTTTGAATCTCTCAAGGAAGGACCACCAGTTTGAGATTACGTTTACATTATGCCGCTGATTGCCAGACAGTGGGTCGGGACCCATTTGATGGTCGCGGACACATTTTTGTCCCTTAATTTTCTGTTTCCTACATTTTGTTTTGAATTATTATTTCAAAACATTTTCAAAAAACACTCCAAAAAAGCTAACTTTTCCATGAATGAAAAACAAAATCCAATTTTCTTTTCAGTAATTTCATGAAGAAATCAAAGAAAAATCTATGAAACTCCATAAATTCGAAAACAAATGTTTAAGTAGTAGTGAAAATAGCCGATCTACAAGCTCACAACGCGCTGCGAAAATACGTTTTGAGCTTGAGCTGTTTTCACTAGTTTTGATCCCGGGCAAACTCTTTTGGGTCCTGACCTGAAAAGTTTGGCAACCACTGCATTAGGCCACCATCTATACTATAATTTTGCGAATGTCTGAGTGAGTGAGTGAGTGAGTGAGTGTCTGTCTGTCTGTCTGTCACAGCGTTTCTCCTCGGTGGCTGGAGCAATTGATCTGAAATCGCATCACCATCAGCATATGAACACACCTGACATAACTGTTAAGCCCGTTTTGTCACTTTCACAAATCGTATGCTGTATATTAGCATTTTTCTGGTGTATCTATATCTATTTAGCCTACAGTACCTTTTGTGACCACACATGTTAAGGGAGGGGCGCTGTTGTTCAGGCCATGCACAATCACACACAAACCCACACACACACACACACACACACACGGGGGGGGGGGGGGGGGGTTCTGGCCCTGTTACAGATGTTGTCCAAAAATCATGCAGATCGGTACACAGTATCTCTGTAGCCGTTAAATGGAACGGGTATTTCTTACATTGATGCTCCTACATATTAGCATGCAAGCACCAGTTAAAGTTACTTTCCATCCCTCATATACTGTGTGCACAGTGCACATCCCATAACCCACACACTGCACATCATTTCGGAGCTCATATCTTTGAACGGGTAAGGGCTAGTTTGATATGATTTATTATCCCTCTGATCCCAATCTTAACTGTCAGATTCCCAGTGTTATTTTAACTTTGAGAGAATACAGGTCCATTTGGTTCCATTTGTACACTCTCTGAGTTATAGACCTGTAGAACTATCAGTGGGGAACCCCCTCAAGGACCCCTGGTGGTCCCCGGACGCCACGTTGAGAATCAGTGCTGTAGCATTACTGCTGGTATTTCTATCGTGCTAGGAAGTCACATGCTCTTATCATTGTGTTTAACCAGGTAAGGTAAATGCAGTTAATAACAACCTGGAAGGAGACAGAGAACTAGGTTCTTAAAGTGGAGCCCAGGGTTCCTTTGAGGGGGTTCCAGAGGGTCCCCCCAAGCAAAATTAGGAACGCTTAAGCCCTAATTCCTCAGGGCTCTATACTTCACTCTATATTAAATATCTTCGTTGAAAATAGACGATCTACAAGCGCACAATTTCAAATATGTTTGACATCAGAACCGTAATTTCTTTGTCATATGTCACCTCCAACCAGGACGTGTGGCAGCAGGCGCGGGACGAGGGGATCGACCCGGCGACCATGAGGGAGATGCTGGAGGGGGTGAGGAGCAAGGCGGACGTGCCGCTGTCTGTGCGTTCTCTCAGGTTCCTGGGCCTGGAGCCGCAGGAGATGGAGGAGTTCGTCAGCCTGCACAAACAGCAGCCAATCAGGAGACAGGTTACACCAGCCATTTCCCTAAAACACTGGTTCTCATACTTTTCAGGCCGCGACCCCCCAAATAATTATATTTGAACTGGTGACCCCCCACCATGACGAGTTGAGGCATTACATTTTGTATAACACGGTTCTAATGTGAAAATAGCAGATCTACATGCTCACAACGCCTTGCGTGAGCATGAAGATATTTTCACAATTTCTGCCTCTAATATTTGACAATTTAGCCAATGTTTAATTTGTTGTTTTAGAGGTATTTAAAAAGTCCTTAAATTGTCACTTTAGAAGTGTGTACATACCCTTAAACATTATGATTTGTTTACTGTTGAGTTAGAAAATAATGTTCCACATTAAGTTTATGTTCTGGAGACCCCCCAAAATAATGTGGGGACTCCCCTGGGGGTCCTGACCCACAGGTTGAGAACCACTGCCCTAAAACACAGGGTCCGGTCCGGACCCATTATAGTTCACAAGGTTCTCCTAAAACTCATATACACTAAGACCAAGCTGCTTTGTGCTCTTTCAGACGGTGATAACATGCATTGGGACGCTGAAGAAAAGCACGGCCGATGAGGACGGAGTCAGCTGTCTGGTGATTGGTTCAGAGAACAACGAGGTCTACATCCTGGACCCTGAGGCCTTCACCATCCTCTGCAAGGCAACCACAAGCCCTTCTTCTTCTTAGCCACTTGAACCCCTATTTCGGGGGGTACTACATCTGCCAAAAATAGCGAGCAAGAAAAGAACACAATCAATTTTTTAATATTTTATTCTGGATATTTACTTTGTAATGGATTAAATTGATTAGTTGGATTAAACTGGCACATTTCCTGGACTGGTTTGAATTGAATTGAATTAGCCTTTATTGTCTCAGAGGAGAAATTTGTCCTCGGGCAATAAGAAACAGCGTCATACAAAAAAAATACATACACACCTTTTTTTATTGTATTTGTTTTTTTCCATTTTCCCAAAGAATTATTAAAAATAAATGAAAAAAAGTTATCAAACACGGCCTGCTCACGTATTAGGAGGGTATTATGAGTCACCAGAAAAAATAATGGGTGTTTTTAATGAATCTATCATGGTTAGAATGGAGTTTGAAGTTGCAATGGGTGTGTATGGGGAGGGGCCCAGGAGGAGGAGGGGCAGGGCCTGGTAACATTTACATCAAATATCTAAATATTGAATCAAGCAAATTAAAAACTGTTCAGGGTGTTCATAAAAAGCCTGATTAGATGATAAAATGTAAGTGAAATATCCCTTTAATTTAACATGTTGTTTCAGATGGCGTTGCCCAGTGCTCCCACCATGCTGGACGTGACGGGACAGTTTGACGTGGAGTTCCGCATCACAGTGGCCTGTCGAAACGGCAACATCTACATCCTGCGCAGGTTAAAAAAAAAACACTTATTAACGCACCGTGGTTGTACCAAATTCAATCATGACTCCAATACTGTAGACAAGCCACTGTGTCCGGAATTCAGGGTCTAGAAGAATATTTCAACACAACCTAGAGAAGTTATGGAACGATAAAATAAACTTTAATCCCCTCAATCAAGTCTGAAGACATTATGTCAGACCTAGTCTGAGATCAGTTCACTTTACGGGGTTTGATCCGGTCGGGAGCGGAAACCACTTTATGTCATGTTGTAGTCCTAGACGTACTACACTTTGGCCGGAACTATCAACCGGATTCAGTTTTAACCCAAAATATTCCCCTGCACCCAAGGACATAGTTTTAGGGCCTACCTAATAAACACCTTGATGCGGCGTAGTTTTGCTTTCGAAAAATACGTTTGGTATGTGCATCTTTTAGTCCAACTCGTAGCGACTGGCAAGACTACACTAGGCTTCTCGAGCATTTTAATAGGGATTGGGGAAACAAACGAGGTGAACTAAATCAAAGCGACGCCGATTCTTCCAGTGGTTTCCGCGTTTTAGGGGGAAACCAAACGGTCTGTTGCGAACGAACACCAGGCTTTCTCACCAGAAAGACTGGTAGGCGAGGTTATGTCAGACCTAGTCAGAGAATGCAAGTGTCCACCATGCCCTCAACAGGACAACACCAAACTATGGCAACGCACAACACTGGACAAGTGACAAACCAAATGAACCCATAACACACATACTGTACTGACAAATCACCATTTGGGCCATTGTCACAGACTTCCCCAAATTCCAGAATTCCACACAGGCACACTGGGGCAACTTTTAACACCAGTAGATGAAGTTGGACACCTGGTTTTCAAAATGCAATTATGGAAACGGGTCGAACTACCTATCTTGACAGACCCTGAATATGATTTACGCAGTAGTGTGCGACAAGAGATAAACAACTTTCAGCAATAAAAAAAGAACTAAGCTACTTGGGTATTTTGCCCTGAAGCCCATGGTGCAGAGAAAGCAACCGTCAAAACAGCGACCCCACCGAGATCGTGGATGTGCCCCTGAGACAACTGCTCCACCCACGTTTCCACGCGATTAAGGTGCCCAACGAAACCTAAAGGAGAAACGTTGCTATGCCCCGCAGGGGAAACACTCCAAAAATATATTTGCACCTATCTTCTACACTCCTGGGTTACCTCCATGGGTTCCAAGTCCAACACAAACCCCGAGCATTTGGCGAACAGGTGGAGACCAAACAATGTCGCTCTCCCCCAGCACAAACACATTAACCTCAACATGCCGTACATTAGTATGGCAAACAGGTAACTAAGGCTACAAATAAATTGGCACTGGATTAGAAATGACAAGTTAAGTCCCAATATACGCCATACTCAAAATATATACAGTACCTTGACGTAAGTAAGGTAAGAGCTACTGTAAAACTAAACCCTGGATAGTAAGCATAAAGAAAATCTAAACAACCAAATGCTTACAAAACAACAAAGTCCATACTCTGTCAAATGAATCAATTCAAATCAATCAATCAATTCAATTCTTATTGAACTGTAACAGGACTGTTACAGGAATAACCATTTTGTAATACATAAATAAAAACAGAGGGATACACGGATAACTTTAAAACAAACATGGTTTATTATAAAATATAAATGAAGACAAAGTCACTAAAAATGGTTAAGGAGTGTGTTATTCTGTAGAAACAGTAGTGTAGCAGGTGAGCGGATGTGTGTAAATGATGATTATGATGGGTGCAAACTGAAAACCAGAAGACAAACAAACCAAAATGTGTGTGCTTGTGGAAAATGAGACAGCGAGAGGGATAAAGGAGTGCTTTTAAAGCCCTGGGAGCACAGGGGCCAGGTGCTGCAGATCAAAGCTGATGGCCCTGCCAGCACTGCTACCAGGCACCTGCAACGCAAACCAGAGCGGGTGGGCTGTCACGTGTGTTATTTTAAAAGGCGCAGGTGCCAAAACGTGTCATTAGTCTTGTATTAATAAGAGCTATGATGTTTACGCAGGGACTCGCTGAAACCCAAGTACTGCATCGAGCTGCCCTCGCACCCCGTGGGCCTTGTCAGGATGGGCAAGAACGTTGTGGTGGGACTCACTGAAGAGAGCCTGCAAGGCTTCACACAGAAGGTACACACACGCGCGCACACACACACACACACACACACACACACACACACACACACACACACACACACACATAGTTGTGGTGTATTGATATACTTATGAAGAGGGTTTTAGGAATTTTATACAATTCTTTCGATCTTTTTTATTTCCCAAAAGCTAAATTCTGAGTTTTACTTAGTTGCGTGCCAGTGTTGACAACAAACACAAAGAACCTTTTTAATAGATAAAAATATTATTCCTAAGTTTTGGTGTGTCTTGTCACTGCAACATTCCTAACTGTGAGAGAGAGGGGTGGGTGGGTGTGTGTGTGTGGGGCTACAGATCCCATGGCCTGGAGGAACGGACCGTAACACTGACAACAGGCCGCAGAGTTGAACAGAAGTGGTGAAGAAACGCTAATAAATAGCTTGAATTTGGGAAAAATGTAATTCGGGCTCCGTCACTCTCTGTATAATGCTAATGGCCAATGCCATGTGGAAGGATCAGTTGCTGAAGCGAGTGAATAGATAAACGTGGATAAGCATGAGTGTGTGAGTGAGTTTGCTCGTTTAATAGTTAGATATTAAATATTTAACATTATACAAAGAAGAAGCAATTAAATATAAAACACACACACATGAAATTAACGTTTTTACAGTCTGGCAGCTCAACAAAATAATCAACGTTTTTTTGTTTTGTTTATTATAATTATGAAAGAAATCGGCACACTTCAGCTGCATACACTAACTGTCAGCACAGACGTTGCCAGAAAAAACGAATAATTACTAATATATTGGTTGGTCTCTAATCTACTCCACTACGATAGTTTAAAAAAAAAACATCTTTATTTTTCAAAGATTTTTCAAATAGATTTTTTAACAATACAAAACACAAAGACAACATGTAAGACAGACTTAAACAAAATAGAGCAAAATAAGGTGCAGAAATAAAGTTGTCAGACAGTCATGCTTACAGGATTAACATATAACATAACATGTACATGTAGGGTTAGGATATCATCAACCTTCATAAAGAATCAGGGGTATCACCCAATTGTCTTAGCCATTCTCCCATTTCCTTTCTCCTACCTCCTTTTGGAGTCTCAGAGAGTATGTCATTTGTTCCATAAGATGTAATTGTTTCACAATATTAACATATTTTTTATGTCGGTCATTCACAAAGTGTGTGATTGTCTTGTTTCGTGTTCCAGGGGAAGAAGCTGTGGACCGTCAGCCTCCCCGCCCCCATCACCACCATGGCTATCATGGAGATCCCCACCAGAGGCTTCCAGGCCGTGCTGGTGGGCCTGGCCAACTGCGAGGTCCACCTCTACCGCGACAAGAACCTGGTGTGCGCCTTCAAGACGCCGGACGTGGTCGTCAGCATCCGCTTCGGCCGCTACGGGCGCGAGGACGGCACCCTGATCATGACCACCAAAGGGGGCGGGCTGATCGTGAAGATCCTGAAGAGGACGGCGTCGTTCGAGGACCGCGACCGCGCCCCGGGGCCGCCCGTGGCCCAGTCGGTCCGCCTCAACGTGCCCAAGAAGACCAAGCTGTACGTGGACCAGACGCTGAGGGAGCGCGAGAGCGGCGTGGCCATGCACCGCGCCTTCCAGATGGACCTGAGCCGCATGCGTCTGGCCGCGGCCACGGCCTACGTCAAGGTAGGGGTGGCCTTTTCAGAGATATCGTATGTACTGTGATACAATGAGGGAGCCTTGTGAGAAAAAGAGTCCTGTTGAATTGTTAATACAGAGATTCATTGCAGAATCCATTTAAACCTGCATTTTGGTCTAAATAAGTGGTTCTCAAACTTTAAAATGTCATGGTCTCCCCTTAACTCTGACAGTATACAAATGAAACCAAATGGACCCGTAAGGGTCCATAAGGGACCCTTACATTCTTGTAAGGGTCAAATTTAGACCTCCCAAAAGGAACCCAGAGAGTCCCTGGACCCCACTTTGATGACCACTGGTCTAAATGGTCTGTTAATCGTCTCCTTTCCTTTAGTTTTTATTACCTTGTAGGTGGTTGTACTGTCAAGTACCTTGAAAAATAACCATAAAAACCAACATGAAAAAGAATCGCGATAAGATTGTGTATCGTGATACGGCTTGGATAAATATTGTGATATTGCATTTTTCCATATCGCCCACCCCTACGTCAAGGCGCTGGAGTCCAGCCAGGCACCCGTCTCGGCCTGCCCGTCGGAGCCGCTGAAGATGAACGCTGTGGTGCAGGGCCTCGGCCCGTCCTTCAAGCTCACGCTGAACGTCCAGAACACGGCGGCGCGCCGGCCCGTCGCCAACCTGACCGTAAGCTTCCTGTACGACGAGAGCCTGTACAGCATGCGGAGGCCCTGCTTCAAGGTGCCGCTGCTGGTGCCGGGGCTGGTCTACCCCATCCAGACCTTCGTGGAGTGCACCAGCGACAAGGGCGTCTCCGACGTCATCAAGGTGTTCGTCCTGCGTGAGGGGAAGAGCGCTCCCCTGCTCACGGCCCACATCAACATGCCCGTCAGCGAGGGGCTGGTGCTCAACTGAGACGGGATGTCGTGGAGGGGGTGGGGCATCTCCTGGTTTACTATGAGTGGACCCATTGAAAGAGAGAGAGAGTTACGTCATTCTTTGATACCTTCTGGAAGAATGTATCAAAGAAAAAGAAAAGGAAACCTTGTAGTTGCAGGAGGAGGCTAAGAGCATTATCGCCCTGGAGAACTTGGACTGGTTGGGGTTGGGTGGGGTTACTGTTATGGTAATTATTTGGAATAGTTACCGGTACTCGGTCATAGTTTTGGAGATTTGCCCACCCTGCCATGAAAAAGATACTCCCAAATCTTCCAATATGGCTGCTAGCATTAAAGTGATGCACATGGTGTCTAGAATATTAGCTATATTAACGCTGTGTTTATTTATAGTAATGTTATTGAGGGTAGTTTTGTGTGTGTGTGTGTGTGTGTGTGTGTGTGTGTGTGTGTGTGTGTGTGTGTGTGTGTGTGTGTGTGTGTGTGTGTGTGTGTGTGTTTATATACAGTATAGATATATTTTCCTAATTCTTCTTAGAGAAAAGCATCCAAGTGCTATAAGTATACTTGATTGAGCGTTTATTTGTTTATTTATACGGATCCCCATTAGCTGATGCCTTAATGTCAGCTAATCTTCCTGGGGTCCAAGACATTAATATACATGAACAACAATAGAAAATATCACAGTGTATCAAAGAAATACTAAAACAGAAAATACAAATACAACAGATAAAATAAAATAAAAAATTGCACTATCAATCTGGTATGTATGTTAAATGTATAGTATGTATGTTAATTGTATGGTTTGCGTGTACTTCATGTATGTACTATGTTTTGAGTGTCCAGTATGCGTGTGAGCTTGTAAATAGCCTATCACCTAGTGGCCTAGTTTCTGATTTGGACATGGTGTGTGTGTGTGTGTGCTCACGCACACACACACACACACACACACACACACACACACACACACAATGGCTAAAAGGACACAGGTTAGCACAATGCATAGGTGGTCCTGACAACAGACAAGGAACAGGACAAGGCAAGGATACATCTGGTAGGAAAGCACAGGAGGGGACAACTGGTACAGGATGAATAAATCAAGTCAAATTTATTTAAAAAGCATGTTTAAAAACAACTCCAATGTGCTTTTCAGGAGATGAAAACACAAGAACCTCAGACAGAGGTGTAATTTCAGGAAAAAATAGGGGGTAGCAAAAATAGCTTACCACTTAGGACCTTGGGGGGTGTTTGAAATTATTTTCCTATAATGACATGGCCAAAAAAGAACGTCAGGTTTAAAGTGGTTCATGAATGTATGGTTGCAG
>NC_137825.1:32078994-32343994 GCF_963921795.1 Nannobrachium achirus
GAAATCTACGGTCTCTACGGGGATCGCGAGGTATGAGTTAATTACAATCTAAAATATGAACCCTTGTTGTAAAAAACTAAAGTTGTCCTTTAAATCCTGAAAAGTACGAGTTTTTGGACTTAACTGTGAGGCTTTCCACCCGTCAGAGACCATGTGTGGATGTTCTGGAAATGTAACATTGTTGAGAATGAGAACCAATGCTGTGGTGGGGTCACCACCACCAGGTTTGTTTTCCTCCAGTGTACTCACACTACTGCTGGTTTCTATGCTACACGTGCAATCAGAGACTTGTGCTCTATGTAGGGATGGGACGATAAACATTTCACATCACGATTATTGTGACAAAAGAAATCGTGATTTACGATATTATCGCGATAATCAAAATCCCATTATCCTGGGACGGAACATTTGCCAAAGAATTGCAGATCTACAAGCTCACAACGCGTCACAACGTGACACGTTGCGAGCTTGTAGATCGGCAATTTTTTTGGTAAAGACATTTGATAGAGAGTGAAAAAAATACTTTATAACAAGTACGTATATAAGTACGTTTTACCAATTATAGATGGTTTAAGACATAGACCCTCTATAATTGGTAAGTGGTACTGGATATGTAGCTCGGTAAATTAAGGTGAATTGTACCCAGTGCATGACGGAGGACGATATCCCGATAGTGGAGTGTTTTTTTATCACGATAAACGATAATATTGCTTATCGTCCCATCCATAGCAATATGTATTCGTCGATCTACATGTTGCGCCTTGAAAACACCTCCTCTGCAACGTGAGCTTGCAGATCTGCTATTTCCTGCACTGTCACAACCTGTGTATCCAGGCGTCAGATCTAATAGAGCCTATTAAATTGACAATTACCCTTTCAAACAAATTACAAATGAAGAGATATTTGACACAACAGCGTACAAAAAAACCATCAAGTACACATTGCAATAAAAATATCAATGGTAGGTCCAGCCTGGCTTAAATTAAAGGCTTATTCATCTTAAAAAACAACAACAACAACAACATGTTTAAAAATGTTTCTAGGCAAGACAGTAAAAAAGGCATGCCTAACATGCAGCAGGCCTTCAGGAACACATCTTTAAATGTTAAAACACCGTTGTAGGTAACATCCTGCACTTTGGTATTGACATAACAATGAACAGACAATAGTTTTTTGGGGCTTTGAGGGATTTTGTTCCTCGCAGAGCAAGAAAGATGGGCACATTTCTGTTTAGTGCAGTCGAAGAGTTTCACTCCAAAAGGAGTTAGCTGCCAGTTGAACCCTTTCAAAACGATCACTGGTCTTTAAATATAACACTTAATCTGTAATATTTAACATTTAAAAATGATGGGATCGCTTGTCTATTTCTTAAAACATACACGATCAACCATGCATACAGTAAATCTATTTATAAGCCTTTTTTTGCAGTGAAACTCCTCAGTTTAGGTTCAGTGTGTTCGCATAGTGCAAGCTTTCTGGAACCCCCATAGAGACTATCTGAAGACATCCTCAGCAGGCTGTGCTGTTGCTGGCATTACATTGTGCGGACTAAAGCCTGCTTTATACTTTCTTGTGCATTGTGTCTTGTGTTGTGAGCTTATGGTTCTGCTATTTTGACACAGACACTCAACTCAAGTATAAATAACCCTTTACATTGTGCTAATGCTAACACTAAAACATGTTTCTGAGCATATAGCTGTTGACCACATCAACCCCGGTGTCTCTACTTTGGGCATGTTATTGCTTATCATTGCTGCATAAATGCAATAATAGACACATCCGAAATAAATAAAGTAAAAACTGAAATCAGTTTTTCTCTTGTCTGAGGACATTTTTAGGATATCTTCAGTGACTCGTGGAGGGTCCCTGGGCCTCATTTTGAGAAACATATTATAGTCAGTGCACATGGGTAGACAGTGCAAGTAGAAATGCCCATCCGCTAAGTTCCCTCAAAGCCCAAAAATACATTTTAGCCGGCATATCTGTAAATAAAACAATGCATTCTTGTTCCTTATGGCTAAAACGAGTGACTGTTCTGTTGTTGTTTTCTTTTAACCTCTCTTTGATGTAAACTGTATTCATTTACCCCCTTCTCCCCCTTCCCTCTACAAAGAGAAAAAACTAATTAGGGAAATTAATAATGAAAAATGCTAAGACAGACAATCAGTAAAAACAATGATAAACAGTATAGAACGCTTATATGACTTAAACAAGACAAAGATTCCTCCATATTTGGAGGGGGGTAATAATTCAAAGTTGAGACAAATAAATATGAAGTAGGCCTACTAAAAAGATAGGAGTAGAGAGAAAAGGCTAAGAATAAGTATAATAAAGGACAAGTAAGATAAGAAAAATAATTGTTTCAGATAATTTCTCAAGTCGTGCGTTTCTCAAGCTCCCTCTCATTTAAAACAACAAAACAACTGAGAATATTCAAGTCAGGTAGTGTAATGGGAATTCTATCAGAGTTGTATGTTACGTCTAGTTAAAGCCTGCTGTGGGACCACAATCAGTAGCTACGTTTACAGGACAGTCTATTTTTGGTGTGCGATGTCGCTGTACAACAGAGCATAAATTCAGCATTATGTTTGAAGGTCTCTCTACCAAGCAACGACTGAATCATTTTTTACTTTTCTCTTCACTCAATCCAAATCAGGAAAAAATAATAATAATAAAAAAAAAATAGTTTCTCTGTAACAGTGTTTCCTAACACACTATCAGTTCTCAGTAGGTTGGATGGGTGCGTACGTACAGTCTCATATCAAATATTTGTCAGTATATTTTGATGGCAGTTCTGTACGATAGCCTATGGTGCTTAAAGCCTTTCGAGGAAAAAGTCAAAAGACAGCATTTATCATCATCATCAGGGGGACATAACGTTCCAGGAAGTGGAAAGTTCTGATTTGAGCAGAGCCAAAAACCAGACCCAGTTTCTCCATGAGCGCCAAATTCCTTCCGCTCCTTTTCCAGAGCAAAGAAGAGCCGGCTACAAAAATGATGACAGACTTTTCCCTCGATTATTTCGTTACCAGGCAACGTTCAATGCCATGGCAACGTCCTACATTATGCCTAAGAGTGGAGGGGGAACCAACGCACACGTTTACAGTAAATTGTAAGGACACAGGAAAATGTGTTGGCGTGTTCACTTTAAATTGGCCTTAAAGACAGCAGACGAATGCTGTGCATTATGGAAGAGTCACAGAGCAGGATTGTGCAGCTTAAATCATTGCTGCTCACAACTGCAGAGTAGTGAAAAACAGGTCTTTCTCCGGCTCTGTAATCAAGTTCAAGGAGTTCAAATAAGATAAGAGCTTCTCCTGTGGTATTTCTATCCATCTAAGAAATGTTGGAAAGAAACTAGGAACATTTACCTAAGTACTATACTTAAGTAACATTTTGAGGTACTTTTACTTTACTGGAGTATTTTGAATTGTTTATACTTTTACTTTTACTCCACTACATCTCGGAGGCAAATATTGTAATTTTTACTCCACTGCAATTATTAGAAAACTTTAGTTACTACTTACTTTGTAGACTTGGATTATTATTACAAAACATACATTAAACCACTTCAGCCCTAATAAAACTTGTCTAATTGAAAATAGGCGATCTACTATCGCACAACGCAACGTGTTGTGAACTTGTAGACCTGCTATTTTTCTTTTTATAAATGTTACATTTCAAACCTGTGAAATGAGACATTCTGCATTATGGGTACTTTTACTTTTGGTACTTCAAGTATATTTTGACGTCAATACTTTTGGACTTTTACTCAAGTACATTTTGAATTCTGGACTTTTTCTTGAGACAGAGTATTTCTATATTGCAGTACTGAAACTTTTATTTAAGTAAAAAAATTTGAGTACTTTTAACACCACTGCATCTAAGAGCTTCTTCTTGTGTGTGTATTCATTTCTAAGAGCTTCTGCTGGTGATTCTATTCATGTGAAGTGTGTCTGCTGCATGTGTTTCAACTTGATATAGCTCCTTCTTTTTCTGAAGTTGTGCATTGCAGTAAAATAAAATACAAATAACAGTACAAAAGAAAGATCTTCATATAAAGACTGTTCATGTTTTGTTTAGTTTTTCCCCCCTCAAAAAGGATCTTGTCTTACTCTCAATAACTCTGCTGACAGCGAGGTGGAAAACAACCCACACCTCTTGGTAAACGCTGGGTTGTGTTTGACTCACAGGTGCAAATTTTGCTTCTCTGCGTATATAGACGAAACACTCTGTTCGTGTCTCCTATCCATACCGCAGTCCACACCAGAACCAAAGAAGTCTCTTGGTTCTGTGTTCGGATTCAAGTCTTGACTTTGCACAAGTCCAGTTTCATTAGATCTGGAATGAATTTGATACAAATCTGTGTTCAGATTTATACAGTATTTCTTAATATTGTAACTTTGATGCTTTGTTTAGATAGGAGAGTGTAGAGAGAGAGGGGGGAGGTGAGGCGACGTGAGGGAGTTGGATTTGAACCCGACGGGTCCTTGTGGATCACAAGGAACATGCGGTCAGTTCACTCCCTGTCTGGGCCACCAGGCAACCTGTAGATTGTTAAACCAAGCCTTCCTCGGTCTTAAAGCCGTTTCCAGGGTCTGAGTCCAAACAAACAAACAAACCAAAAACTGTATCCAGTATTCCCGAATACACTATTCACCCTCTATAGTGGAATCCAGATGGGTTCTCTGTTTTCTGGGAATCCAAACTTAGAACCTGAGTCCAGGTTCCAAATTCCAGCATTCCAGATTGATAAACAAACATGTGTCTTGTCTTGTCTTGTCTTGTCTTGTCTTGTCTTGTCTTGTCTTGTCTTGTCTTGTCTTGTCTTGTCTTGTCTTGCCTTGTGTTGTTGTTGTGGCTTGGGTGTCTCAGGCCACTGAAGCCACCATGTGCAGTGTGTTGTTGGTATAGACAGCAGGCTCCGGCACCGCCACAGGAACGGTGCACTCTATGAACTGTGTCTGGGAGAGCTCTGGCTGCGGGGCAGAGCCAGGCCCGGTACAACCCAGACAGGGCAGCGCAGAGATGAAGAGGATGGCGCTGCCCAGCAGAACACACACTCCACTGAGGTAGAACGCTATGTCATAAGACTGGGTCATGTCGTAGAACCAGCCTTGAGAGAAATGGACATAAAAAGAAACAAGAGTTAACTATGAAATGATGTGGATCTAGCTGAAGCTGACTGCCAGCCTGTGACACCAGTCATCACGTCTATGACGTATCTCTGATGTATAGGCAAGGTTTCAGAATTGACTTCCATTGTAAAGTCCAAGTTAAATATTTCATAATGTATAAAAGATTATGTGAAAAAACGTACTGGTAGCGTGTATACAAAGTGTGACGCTTATCAGTCAAGAGGTTTGTGAGATTATCTCCAGACGGACGCACAGACAGACAGGCTTGCAGAGCCACTCAAAATACATAAATAAACGTGTATGTCTAACATGCAATCTTTTTTTATATATATTTTCTGTAGACATCGTGTTCGTTCCAAACTAAGATCTCCACAATTTGAAAGACAAACAAACAAAGAAAAGCTATACCTTTGTTTCCACAATGAGAAATGTATAATACATATCTTTACATGAAAATGAATATAATGTACAGCATATAAATCCTGTGCGATAAAATATGCATGTGCATTTTTTACCCACACAAGACCTACAACTCAGAGCAGTGTGTTTGCGTGTCCACACGAATGGCCGTTCTGGGGGTAGTGTGGGGCAGAATTAAATTGGCCCAAGGGCTCTCTTTTAGTCTTAATCCATCCCTGCTTAAGACGGGAGCATTTCATTCAGCAACACAGAGCGGTGGTGTGTTTTGGAGAAAAGTGGACCAGACAGACTAGAACTAGTATCTATAATCTGGAGTGATATTAAAGTCTGGCTGCACGCAACACAATTTCCTAAACGAGATTTCGAAAAACAGCCAGCAGCACAAGCGCACTAACCGGCTGAGAAGCAGGTTGGCTTCTTCTTCTTCTGCCGCCAACATTCAAAGCAGTAATGAACTCATGAAGGAGATTTACAGTATATTTTCTCTATAAAACAACATAATTCGCAATGTTGTGTATGGCTAGCATTAACTGCTGCACCAGAGATTGCCAGAGCAATGAACCCATTAGCATAGTTATATCTACCTATAACTGTATGACCATTATCATATTATACATAAATCTATAAGCATTGCCATGCAACTTGGGAATCCGAAGGTTCCCTCTTAGTGTTAGTGTTTACGTGTCCAGTGACTGAACCCCTAACTGTTCGCATGGTTTCCTATGCTACTGGTGTGGGAATTGAGTGTATGAATGGGTGAATGTAATGCACATTGTAAAGCGCTTTGGATAAAGGTTCTATATAAATGCACCATTTACAGAACTCTATGGGCCCTATTTTGCTTTATGAGTTCAGTTCATTGAGCATTTTATATTATTTTTTTAAAATGAAAAAAGACGATCTATAGCATACATGGGCAACTGGCGGCCCGGGGGCCACATGCGGCCCCCACCTTCACTTAATGCGGCCCGCAGGTTAACACTTTGCCGTCCGAAATAGAATGGTTGTTGGTAGATTAGCCGTGAAATTTCTATTATTATATTATGATCTGAACCGCATTCATTTTACCAGACATCCAGCGCTATATCACGTGGTCTTCATCCCCCATTACCATTCCGCGATCCCCCGTTGTTTTACTCACCCCAGTTCCCAGTGAAATTCTCAATCTGCATTGGCTTAGAGTGGGAGATTCGGCTGACGCATCATGTCCCCGTGCGTTTCGCGTGCGCGATCCGTTCACGTAAATGTCCCCTCAAATAATCCACGTGTGACTCAAGAGTAGAACTGAAAAGTATCGCTAGCATAGCCACCAGCACGGCTGCAGTAGAAGCACTCGTGTACAGACAGTAACCGAATGGGGGAAGGTGCCTTGGAGAAGGAAAGGGCCATGACATCACTTCTGCTTCATGTCAGACCAGCCATGAGCTATCAATGCACGAGTGGTGACTAGGGAAGGTTAGACGATCGCCGATTTTCGGATGAAAATCATTTATTTCGGTAAATACGGGAAAGTACGGGAAAAGACGATTGGCTGCCCCTCCCCCCCTAGGAAGTCCGATATAGTACGGTTTTAATATTAAGGGGCTCCCCGTGGCTTGGAAAGGGTTAATATCAGAATACTGATATATTATTGATTTCAGCTGTTTCAATTCCAAACATGCAAACATGACCCGTTTTAATTTATCAGTCTATCTTAGTAGCTTAATGACTAGTATAGTACTAAAATGTTAGTATTTTTTTTCAACGTATTTGTATTTAAGTTCATAAAGTTAACATGAGTATAACTAAATGCATTTGAAATTAAATACAATTTGTACATTTCAGGATTCCAATTAAAAAAATTACAAAAATTATTCAGGATTCCAATTCAAAAGAAGCAAAAATAGCAGATCTACAAGCTCAAAACGCGTCGCAGTGCGACGCGTTTTGAGCTTGTAGATCTTCTATTTTTGCTTCTTTTGTATGAGACACTAGAATGACAAAGTAGGTGTAGCAATATGCATTGTGGCCCTCTGGTGTGAAGGTGGAAATATAGTGTCCCTCTCCATCATCAAAGTTGCCCACCCCTGATCTATAGCAACACGTTGTGAGCTTGTAGAACAGCTATTTTCACTATTTTAACCAATTAATAAAAGAATAAAACAAAAAGCTTAATAATTAGTCATAATGGCATAAGACACTGTGCAAAATAGGGCCCATGTTATGACTGTTAAACAGCTATGTATATAACAGTACATTACCATAAGGCTATATACCGGTACATAAATCTATGACTGTTACTGAGGTTGAATTATACAGTACATGAATCTCTGACTGTTACCATAGCTACGAGGTCATTGTCTTACCTACGACAGGGGGTCCCAGCATGATCCCGAACCCTCCAAAGAACATGAGGATGCCGTGAGCCTCGCTCAGCCGCTCCATGCCCACCAGCTGGGTGGTGACGTAGGATGTCAGGGACCAGTTACCAGACAGGAAACCCAGGAATGTGCACAGCATCTGGAGACCCAGATATGTCCTGGAGGGTGGAATGGACCAAGAGATATTAGGTATAATCATAACACTTATATTTAACATTTACATACAGTGTATCTGAATATAGCATTATAGACAGTGATGAGTCAACTAAGTATAGTGTTTAAAAGAAACACTATAGTTGACAGGGATCCCCCCAGGCTCTATAGTAGGTCTAATATATTTCCCTCTGTACCAAATCTCTGCAATGTGTTTCGTTGTGATGCGTTGTGAGCTTGTAGATCAGTTATTTTCACCGAAGCTAGGGACGCTAGGGTTCAAGATGTTAAAGCTATAATGCGGGAATTATTGTAATGAATAATACAATATATATTATCTGTATTGAAAGTATGTTATCACAATAACATCAACTAGTTAATTTAACAACACTTGCTGTCAATGAAGTTATTTGAAGCAGATAAAACCCTCTCTTCGTGGGGAAAGAGAAGCAACGGAAACTGACAGGTAGTAGCATTAACAGACAGCAAATATGTAATATTAATCATTCATACTTCTATATAAGTCTGTCACGATTATGACATTTTACATGACGATTAATTGTCGCTCAAATAATTGCGATTAACGATTTAATTGTGTTTTTGTTGTTGACAATTACATTTCTGTTTGGCTTTTAGGCTTTGAAGTTGCACATATATATACAAAGAAATTACTGACATATTTGACAACTTTATACTTAAAAAGAACATTGATAGTGGAAATAGCCGATCTACAAGCTCACAACGCGTCGCGATGCGACGCGTTGTGAGCTTGTAGATCTGCTATTTCCACAATTTTTGACTTTAAAAAAAAAAATATGAAGATTTTTCAACATGGAAACGATTATGAAGATTATGAAAAGATAATCGCGATTATGTCAAATAATCGCGATTAGACGATTATGTAATAATTGTGACAGCCCTACTTCTATATGGGATATGAAATGAGGTTCTCCATTTACTTGGTAATGGGGATTAGCAGCAGGCCCAGGCCGCTGGCGGCCAGGGTGAACGCATAGAGGTAAACACTGTTGATGGAGGGCAGGTCGGCCAGCATCCCCAGAGCCATCTTCCCCGCCCCGGCCGAGATGGCAGTGAGGGACACCAGGGGGATCGCCGCCACCCCCTCCGACAGCCCCTCGCTCTGCGCCACGTCCTCCATGAAGAGCAGCGGAGGAAAGGCACCTGGACGAGGAGAGCGGAGAGGAGGAGGAGAAGGAGGAGGAGGAGGAGAGGAAGGTGGAGAGGAGAGGAGAGGTGGAAGTAGTAGGTAGTTTATTCATCCTCCATACTTGGCATTGGGGGGAAGGACCTGTGTGGTGGGAGAGGGAGGGGGGGACGGAGCATCAGTAGAGCAGTGGTGGAAAATGTACTCACACGTTTTACTTAACTAAAGGTGTCAATACTGCACTGTAGAAGTAAATGGTAAATGTTGCATTTGTATAGAAGTACGTCTGTTACAAGTAAAAGTCTGGAATTCCAAAATGTAAAAGTACAAAAGTATTGGCATCAAAATGTACCAAAAGTAAAGTGCTCATTATGCAGAAAGTCCCATTTCGCAAGTTCTCAAATGTCTAAAAGATCTTTTGAAAATTGCAGATCTACAAGCTCACAATGTGAACTTTAGATCGGCTATTTTCAAATGGCTGAAATGTACCGTACTATATAGGGTTGAAGTGGTCAATTGACGTTTTGTAATAATAATCGAAATCTACAAAGTAACTAGTAACTTAAGTTTTTAAATAATTGTAGTGGAGTAAAAAGTACAATATTTGCCTCTGAAATGTAGTGGAGTAGAAGTCATTGGAAATACTCAAGTAAAGTACAAATACCTCAAAAGCACAGTAAATGTACTAAAGTTACACGACTGCAGTAGAGCATTGTTGAACAAATACTTCATACACACACGACACATGTCACATGTGCATGCTTATACGCCTCATATGCAGCGCATGGACACACAAACACACCTATACAACAACGCCAATAAACTGTTGGATGGATTAAATGGATTGATGGATTAGAGCAAGCTCAAATCTCATGACTGAAAATGTTCAGAAACAGTGTAAAAGGAGCCCCACACAGTGTAGCTCTCTGTTACCTAAACAATTATGACAATATGAAGAATTGTCATGTTATCATTCTTAACCTTTGTTCTTCCTGTTCTACATACAGCCAACCAGTTGCAGAAATCACAGATCGAGGCTTCAAAACACAGAACTGAAAATAACCGATCTATAAGCTTCACATTTCGTATCTCTTCACTTTGAACACTTTTTCTTTCTGTTTTCTGTTCACCGAAAATAGCTACAAGGTACATTGTGGGCTTGTAGATTGAAATATTCCTGCCTAATGTTCCCCCCAGAATAAGGACGCTGGGGTTCAAGTGGTTAACAATAACAGCGCCGCCCAGAACATTATGACCTTAGTGAACTTCCCGTTTCAAACCGCTGCCACGGAAAACAACGTTAAACTGCTGAAACAGCTGACAGGATGCTGACATGAGTTTTTATACTATACGTAGATCACTGTTACTCAACTTCCGGGGACCACCCTTATGGGTCTGCAACTCGGGGAGTTTCTTTTTGTCCAAGAGATAAAATAATAGGAATGATAATTGCATCTAATAGGAGCTCGCTGCCTAATGAACTTTCCTTGAAATTAAAAAGAAGCACTGCTATACAGTAGATTACATACATATTATTGAATATACAGTACATAAGGAACCCAAAAGACAGACCGAGCAGGTCGTCCCTTATTGATTCACCCGTACAGTCACAAACGGCAGATGACATTTGAGGAGTCAGGCTCACAATAGAATGTCAATTGGAACATACTGTTAATTGGAACATACTGCACAAACATGAACATAATGTTCAAACCACAAACAGAGGGGAGGAGACTCACCTAGACTGAATAGGAAGAGAGAGACGCACAGAGACATGAACACTCTGTCCTGAAACAAAGCCAGTGTAGGGGACAAACACCTAGATAGAGAAACAAAGAGAGAAAAAGATAATGAGATTATTTTATCTACAGTCTATTAAATATAGAATCTATTCTAAACCGACTTGTGTGTTGTCAAAAGATAACAATAATAGCAGAAGTATGAATGTGTGTGTGTGTGTGTGTGTGTGTGTGTGTGTGTGTGTGTGTGTGTGTGTGTGCGTGTGTGTGTGTGTGTGTGCGCGCGCACTCACGTGGAGTAATCTCTCAGTCTGTTCTTAATGACTTTGACCAGCGCCGAGCAGCTAAACATGCCCCCCTTCTTCTCAATGGCCAGCTCCTTGGTTTCTATGACGATCACGAGGTCCTTGGCCAACAGGGGCTTCTCGTTGGGCGACAACAAGGCTTCCGGGGACACCTTGATGACTGGCTCCTCGGCCGTGGGGGCCTTCTCGTACAGCTGGCCCTTGTTGGCCGCCCGTTCCAAAATGGCAGCCCGCTGCTTGAGGTAGTACTTGGGCGGGGTCAGGGGTCGCATGGGGCCGGCGCAGGCGATGATGTTGAGCGCCAGCGCGCCGATGATGAGCAGGCAGCCGTCCAGACCAAACAGGTCGATGAGCTCGGTCTTCACCGTGGCGTAAACAAAGCCGCCTACGCTGCCACCTGGGAGACAAACATAGACCGTAAGAAATATGGCCAGTGTCATGCCATTGGTTTCTACAAACTTTAAATGAACCCATTTTTGCAGCGATTTCAAATCCGCCATCTTTCTGTATCCGAAATCTATCTATTTCCGGTCCAAAATGCTATTATTTTTCAAATGAATGGGGTCTACTTTACTATTTAAAAAAGACTTTAAACTAGCGATTGAAAACATAAAGTGTTTATGAAAAGGTTTACTAAGGTAATAAAATCATCAAAGTGGAGAGTTCACTGTAAAGTTCTGATGGGCCATTAATAGGAACAGCAGGCTCAACGAGAACCCGTAAATAGGCTTCAATTCCAGCCAACGAGGTTTACTACTTGGAGTAACAACACAGTTGTTTGTGTGATCAATGACAGCTAAACACTAAAGCGTGCCCACAATGGTAAGTGAGAGGAATAGGACCGGTTAAAACATTGACACATTGGGTTACATTGGTTGACACCTAAGGGTGTGTTCACGGTATCCACCTTTTATAATGAAAAAGCACTTCCTCGAAAACTTTTTCTGCTCAAAGTGAACAGAGAAAAAATGAGGGAGGGATACAGTGGTTGCAGAAATTAGGGTGTGTTCGCAGTATCTGCCTTCTATGAGAAAAGAGCACTTCCTCGAAAGATATTATGCTCAAAAAGAGAGAAAAAAAGGAGGGAGGGATAGCGAGATTTACAGTAACTGATACTGATGGAATGTATACAGGCTGATAATAACGTTTTTTAAACTAGTAGGTGTAGATATGAAATTAATCAAGATTAAGAAACTCTGTGGCTTATTCCTTGTCTAAAATGTATAGATCATTTAGGGATAAGATGCCAGAGACACCCACCAGGTGTTTCTTTTTCTCCTCCTCCCCTGAAGTCGGTACCAGATAACTTAGTGTGTGGTAATACCGGTGTTTGCATGTGGTGATCACGGTAGTTCATGTGAGGTCACGGTAGATTGTGTGAAGACGGTCTACCTGTGGTCACGATTCCCAAGGCCAGGCCTCTCCTCTTGTCAAAGTAGAGACAGGTGATAGTTAGGGTCGCCGAGTACACCAGACCACAGCCGATACCTGGGAAAACCCACACTCATTAATACATAATGATCTAAGGTTTCTTGTCCACAACCTCCAACACTGCAAGGTCTCTCTGAATGCCTATGATACAATTTTCTTTTCCTGACACAGAAGACAAAAACAAGCAAATCTGCGAGAGAAGAGAAGAGAAGAGAAGAGAAGAGAAGAGAAGAGAAGAGAAGAGAAGAGAACATAGGGGGATCTTGTGAACCCAGTGGGATCTTGTGAACTCACCGACCACAATGCCGTAGGAGAAGATGAGAAAAGAGATGTTTGGAGCGAAGGCACTGAGCATGAGACCTCCTCCAACCATCACCCCACTGAACACTGTGACAGGCCTGGCTCCAAAGTACACCACGCACACACTGCACACAGGACCTGCACACACAAACATAGAGCATAATGAGAGAACATTATAGTCTAAGATAAGACAGGCAGAAAAACAGAGATATTATTTGCTTTCTTGTGATTAACACAATTATCTATCCAACCCCAGGGTGTTCTTGCATCTGCTTCACTTGTTGATGACCCACTGAGATGTGTGTGTGTGTGTGTGTGTGTGTGTGTGTGTGTGTGTGTGTGTGTGTGTGTGTTAACATGACTCTTGGGGTGGAAACAGCACTGCAAACATAACCTGCTGCTGGCTGTTGTTCTATGTTGCTAGGGTGATAGAGAGAGAAAGAGACAGACGGAGAGTGGGGGAGAGAGAGACACACCTTCATGCACGCACGCACGCGCACACGCACGCACGCACACGCAAACATACACCACGCACACCACACACACTGCGGCTGGTCGTTCTCACCGACTATGAGTCCGACCCCAGACACCAGGGAGCCGACCCAGGCCGTCATGCCTTTGCCCTCCTGGAAGAGCTGCAGCCATCCCGGGTACAGAACCCCCACCGACTGTGGCGAGCCGTAGGCCAGGAACTGAGCCATGAAGCCGGCCACGACCACGGCCCAGCCCCAGCCCCCATCCGCGGCGCTGGCCGGGGCTCCGTCTCGCCTGGCCCTCCTCGCGGAGGAGGGCGAGGACGAGGAGATGCACGTGGTGGTGGTGACAGTGGTTTGAGCGATGGCGACGGCCATGATCCGACCGTTCAGGTGATCTGTGGCTACAAGACAGGGGAGGGTCCGAGGATCAAAACGAGCGCACCGCCTCGATTCGATTCAGTCCTTGATCTGCTGTAATGAGAGAGGGAGTGGGAAAGGGTAGAAAGAGGGCGGAGATCAAAGGAAACATCAGGAGAGGGAGAGAGAAGGAAGAAAGGGAGGAAAGTGAAGAGAAAAGAGAGGGAGGATTAAGGGAAGAAAAGAGGAGGGGGAGGGCACATTTAAATTAATGAATACTTTACTGTTGGGATATTAGTCATTGCACATTATGTGGAGTTAATCCTCTGCATATTAGGAGGAGTATTAGGAGGAGCAGGTTAAGGGTTAAGTGCCTTGCTCGGGGACAGAGAGACTTCAACGCAAGGATTGATCTAGTTCCCAGATGGCCTCAGTCTCGATCCACTCATCTACAGCCTCTCATATTTGCTTTGGTTGGTTTCTTTTTTCTTTTCTTTTAGTTTTTTCTTCTGCTGCACATCTCAAGTCAACCAAACCGCATGCTGCTAACGACTAACTCTACTGTCCTACAAGGTATTCAAACACGGGTCTTCTGACCTGCATAAGAGACCAAACTTCTACCACTCATCCAAGAGGCAATCCCGGCTTATCTATTCTGAAGGTCGGGAGATATTGCACTTACAGTATGTGCATCGGGCAGTACTACTTGTCAATCAGTAGGTGTCCTATACCCGACACCAGGGTCCACAAACTAAACAAAGAATGCATGGCTGACCTCAAAATACCTTGAACACCTTGGTGGTAGCATCCTCTGCCCTTCACCCCCCCCACCACCTCCTCTGCAAACATACTTGTTGACGCTTTTATTTCAATATGTATTGTATTGTATGTATATGTATATGTATATTATGTATTATGTATTACTGATAATTACAATGGACCATAATGGAAACAAGCCCTCTGGGTGTGCTTTGAGCATAACCTTTGACCATACATGTCTCAGTGGACAAAAATCAGGCACTGCAGATGTAGCCTATACTAGAGTTATATTTTATTAACATACTCTACCATACAGACTGATTAATTAACATCGCCTTTTAATCATTTAATTAAGCTTCAAAGTGTTCAATCAATCAAAATTAGCCTACTTCTCAGTCAGGAGAGAAACCAGAGGTTGTCAACAGATAATACTGGAATGCAACTGAACAGCAACCCTGACACTTGTGTAACACAATCCTCTCCTTCCTCCCTTGTCACAGTGTAAACATTTAAAAACTAGATACGGACGGGAAGGATTATACAATATTTTCCTGTTTAACTGCAAACTGAATGGCTGTATATAGCGCAAGGTTTAAGGTCACTTAATTGTTTTAAAACAAAAGTCGCAGCCGGTTGCGACTTGCGAGTGTAGGCCTATTTCAATTGCATCATTATTTATCTCCCTTTAGTTTCAGGCAGCCTTCAGCGCGCAATAACAATTTGCCTGGATGCGGATCAGTGCGCTGTGTGTGCAGCCACACGCACCATGGTAACGCGCCCCAACCATAGAGGGCATCTGTGGTGTGATGACTGACTGTGACCTGGTCGGTCGGTGGCGCGCATCATTCATTAACCAACCCTCCAAAACTTCAGAGGACAAAATGAAAGCGTATCGAAGCATTAATAAAGATAGGCCTAAAACAATATCTACAGGACAAGATCAGCAGACATTTTGGACGAAAAGGAGCACCAATGAGAAATAATGTAAAACAACAGGCGAAAGAAACTGAAAGCATTGTTGGTCGACATAACACTAACAGTATACAGTATGAATAATAATTAATAACACAAATAATAATTTGTGCTAAATTAATAATTAGCATCTGTGCAGGACTTTGTTTATCACATTTTCAGAATTTTCGATCACAAGTTCAGCTTAATTCCCGATGAATCCCTTTCTCTTTCTGGACATTAACTCGTGTTTTCCTTGACAAAGAAAAAAGAAAAGAAACAGAACGAACCTTGCCGTGGTGGTAACACTGGACAGGACACCTGCAGTCCGATCAGATGCTGTGGTGGTGCTGGATCAGCCAAGCCTCTGTCTCTCTCTACAAAGCAGCCCGGGTGGAAAGGCACACCAGTGGGGATGCTGCTGCCGAGCGATGCGCTGCTGCTGCGCCCCGAAAGTGTGCCGCCGCTGCCGCTGTCATCATCATCATCATAGCGCCACGCATACCTCCTCCACCACGATGAAGCGACTGTAGCGTCTCCTGTAGCCGGAGAAAGGAGCGCTGCTGCGGCCTTGTGTATGTGGCATCGTCCGCTGAGTGTGTCCGTGCGAGACTGTGAGTGAGTGTGCTTGGAGAAAGAGAGAGGGAGAGACGAGAGAGAGAGAGAGCCGGCGAGACACGGAGCTGAGCTTTTGTGTTGCTAAGGAGAGGAGGAGGAGAGAGAGAGAGAACCGGTTAGAAGCTGTTTCTGCTGGTCTGGCTTTCGTTACACCGCACTTCCTCCACCTACCCGTGTGCACGTGGGTGTGTGACTGTGTGTGCGGGCTGGCGGGTCGGGGGTGCGTGTTGCGTGCGCGTGGGCGCGTGTGTGTCACAGAGAGCGTGGCTACAGCTGTTTCAAACATCAAACGGTGTGTGTGTGTGTGTGTGTGTGTGTGTGTGTGTGTGTGTGTGTGTGTGTGTGTGTGTGTGTGTGTGTGTGTGTGTGTGTGTGTGTGGCCGTGTGGCCCTCATCCTCTTTTCTCAAACAAAGAGCCATACTTATCATGTTCACAGACAAGAAACTTAATATACTTAAAACATATAATATCAATGGCCTTGCCATTCATTAAGCCACCTTAAGTTGTGTACATGTTGTTAAACATTAACTCTTTGGCAAAGAGAGAGAGAGTAGACCTAAATGAGAGGAAGCTGGGACATTAATTAGTTGAGCCTCTATTTTTAGACAAACTGACATCCTCCCAAAAGGCATATGACTTTAATAGGCCTACTGTAGCCAATCTATTCTCGAATTGAATCATAGTCCTTAATGCACTAAAACAATTGAATTGCTCTATCTATCTATCTATCTATCTTATACATCATCTGATCTAATACGTCTATCTCTAGGCCTATAATACATAGGCTACGTCGCAGCATCTGTGTCAAAGCTTTGAAATCCCCCAAAATGCTTGCATCAGACAGAATCATGGGGCCAAACCATGCGGGGCCAGTCAGAACCGGTTCAAAGCCGCTTCAACAATAAGAAGTAATTTAGTCTGCTAATGGCAGCAGTCACCACAACCAGGAAAAGATGACTAGTTTCATGTATTTAAATTGGAGCAGTAAACATATGATGGTGGAAAGGAAACTGGGGGTAAAGACTTGAGTCAAAAAGTATTTTTTTTATTCCGCTGCTGTCAGATGTAGGTCACAGCAGCAGATGAACAAAGAGTGATGACGTCACGTGAGGAGATTCCCAGAACGTGAGTAAGCTCAACCCACGCTCCGGCGACGAGCCCAGTTCAGTTGCTTCAAAATAAAAGCATTATGTCCTAGGCTATTATTAAATTAATGCCAATGATAAGAATGACTGGAGAGTCGGTCGTGGGCGTGGGGATTTCTGGGGACTCCCTTCAAGAGTTAGGAATAGCCTGTGATTCTAAACTTGGATTCTATAGGCCTAGCGATATGTAGTAGCCTACAGAATTGCAGTATTGCACACAAGCATGCATGGCAATATTACTGTTTCGTATGCAAACCAATTTTGAAATCCACAGCTGTAGATTGACTTATCGCCAAATAAAGGCTGGGTTTCGAGGCTAAGGTTGACTTGACCCAATTTACTTTTAAATTTACTTTAAAGATCCTACATTCTATGGTAGTTTTATGAAATTATGAGTTTGAATTCTATTTAAAGGTGCTAGCCTGTAAGCCATTGTATTGTAACCTATAAACGAAGAGCTACTGTGTCCATGCAGTAAGGGGTCTCCCCTCTTTAATAAACAAATACAAAATAATCGTTCAATCATCTGAGAGAGTTTATCATCTTCAGTTTTATAGTATTCCAGTTAAAATATGTTATCAACAATTTGCACTTGTATTCTGCATGAGTTCCCTCTGATCCATCATAGACTACTATTGGATGATTGGTATCCCAACCTGAAAATGTATTTTCTGTTTACTAAAGAGCTGGAGATGCAGCAAGACCCCTGTTACGGAACAAACACTCTAGCAATGCCAATGACTGATATAGCCTACAAATATAAAGCTGTTACCTTACTTTGTACATTTACATTTGCACATGCACAAAGTAATTTTGTAAATTGTTTATGCTCTTGCATGGCCTCATCAACCTACCGGTATTTGTGCAGTCTTGTTTTCTGGTTTTTCCTTTTGGTGACAATATACAACAATAAAGCCGCAAGCGACAAAAACCTGATCTACATACAAGGTTCAAGGTCAATGCTTATGTTACAGAGATTCTCTGTAACATAAGCGTTGACCTTGAACTTGAGGCAGACTGCTTTTTTTCTAGGCATAACTTTCTTGAGCTGGAGAGAGAGAGAGAGAGACAGACAGACAGACAGACAGACAGACAGACAGACAGACAGACAGACAGACAGACAGACAGACCTCAATACACTTCTGATATCACAGAGCTGGATAAGAACTGGAGGACTAGAGACAATATTTTAAAAGTTGTGATAACATTCTCTAGACAGTAAACAAACAGTTGCATCAAAGCTTCACCAGAGGGGTTGTCTAAACACGAGGAAGGCCTTGGACGAACAATATTGTATTGTTAAATTGTAGCTGGCCCTGCCCCACTGACAAACTATATGAACAATGGCTGCTCCATCTTTATTTCTCACGAGCTGAGATACCTGTGGACTTTTTTAAATACCTTGTACACAAACTGCATTTGCTCCTCTGTGCATTTATTGTGTCATTTTCTTTAGATTTTATTTTGGGGGGGGGGGGGCATAAATGCCTTTATTGATAGGACAGTAGACTGGCAGGAAATGGGGGGAGAGATGGGGAGTGACACGCGGCAAAGGTCGTCCGGATCGGGAATCGAACTGGCGACGCCGCCAGGCATCCATGCCTATGTAGCAATGCCTAAGTGGTATGCGCCTGGACCAGTAGGCCAGCTGCACCCCAATTGTGTCATTTCCATTCATGGATATAGACAAACTTCTGGTCATATAGAAGTAGGGATGGGACGATAAGCGATATTATCGTTTATCGTGATAAAAAACAAGTGGAGATTTAATACATCGTGATATCGTCCTCTGTCATGAACTGGGATCGATTCACCTTCAATTTGCCAAGCTGCATATCTGGTACCACTTAAACCCACTATAATTGGTAAAAGTTACTTATAATATACGTACTTGATACAGTCTTTTTTTTCACTCGCTATTAATGTCTTGCCAAAAAATAGCAGATCTACAAGCTCACAACGTTTTTTGGCAAATGTTCCGCCCAGGATAATGGATTTTGATTATCGCGATAATATCGTAAATCGCGATTTCTTTTGTCACAATAATCGTGATATGAAATCGTCCCATCCCTATATAGAAGGTGTGCTGCTTTTGAACAGAATAACCAGGTTACTGTATGGGATATGGATCTCTATCCATATCAGGCATATTAAAAATGGTTTAATGGTTTAGATAATGTAAGATAAGATACAAGCGAAAGCTTTATTGATCCCTGAGAAATTCAGGTGTCAATAACTAGCAATGTGAGCAGAACACAGTCCTGTTTAATTGGGTAATATTAATATTCCTTTAACCCCACAGGTTGTTTAGAACTTGTTCTTGTGAATGGCAATGCATTGATTGCTTTTTAACTTTGTACTTAGTAAGGAAAGTTGAATATGAACAGATTCTTATCTTATAGCCAACTAGACAAATTGATTGGGATGTGTTGGTGTTGACTAACAACAACACAACCAGATAGGTTGAATAACACCACAGCATGCATAGGAGCGACCTTTGACTTCAATGGACAATGACAAAGGACCAGAGTGTCTTTCTCATGGCTCAAGGGTTTGTGTCTTTGTGCCTGTGGTACTGGGGTCACTGGGGTGTGATTTGGGCATCTTGGTGATGGGAGGAGAGGCGCGTGGGAACAGTGCCAGGGTTAATTGAGTGGCAGGTGTCTGTGTTTGTGGCTAATCTCAGGATTGTCTCTATTTAGTGGAGCGCTTGAGCTGGGTTTGAGGCACTGCAAAGACATTGCAACGAGAGCTCTCTTCCCCCTTGCCCCCCCTCCTTCTTCTTCCTTTTCTCTTATGGAAATAACAAAAACTATGGAGCTTGCACAAAAAAAATTCACCCACTGTCCACTACACTGTTTGTTAATGTTTAGTTAAACCTGAGATGTGACAATGAAGTGGATTCTGATTCTGAAGTGCATCTGAACTGAACATCTGCACCAAATCCATGTGGCAAGGCAAAGGATAACAATGTTTGTAGCAGAGAGGAACTCTCATTAGGCCATGTGGTACAGTGCTGATCCCTTCAAGAAAAGAAAAAATAATCTCCTTTTGGGGATTGGAGCCAATCACCCACTGATAATAAGCTCACCTTTCTGAGCTTCTACCCCCACTCCACAACACAAAGCAATTGTAGGCCTAGCACACAATAGAAAATAACCGGTGATGTAAAAAATACACAAAAGACTCAGATTAGCATCGGAAGGCATTGTCATGGTCAGGGTATTCCAAGCGTTTACGTTTCCCACTAAGATCCTTCCTGGGAATGCAAATGTGAAATCCTATTCTTGCTCAATACCCTCCCATGACAGTCGATTATGTCTTAACCATAGTGGGTGTAACTAGAGAGGGCTCACTATTATGCAGCAGAACGTAGAGGCTCGAAGGGCCCTGCCCAAGATGAAGCTCACCATTGTTGCATGTGTCCGTTCTGTCTACCGAGCCCTTGTGTATATGTGTGTGTGTGTGTGTGTGTGTGTGTGTGTGTGTGTGTGTGTGTGTGTGTGTGTGTGTGTGTGTCTGTGGGTGTGGGTGTGAGTGTGTAGGGTTGGGCGTGTGAAATGGCTAAAAATAGCCCAGATATACTCAAAACATAAGACATACACGCACAATAATATTTCCTGTTCAAACAGGTGTTTTGCTGAGATATTATTCCTCTAGTAATTATGAGACGTCGGACTTTCATAATCCTCCGGTCAAACCCTCACAAACACACAGATGCACACACATGCACACACACACACGCACACACACACACACACACACGCACACGCACACGCACACGCACACGCACACGCACACACACACACACACACACACACACACACACACACACACACACACACACACACACACTTGAATGTTCTAGCCATGTATAAACAAAGTTGTACACACATACTGCTGGTACTGTATACAGTCATGCAAGCATATGCAAGAAAGAACATCAACCCAAACAAACAAACGTACACACACACACACACACACACACACACACACACACACACACACACACACACACACACACACACACACACACACACACACACACACACACACATTTAATCTGTTGGAATCTGGTTGGAGTGGAGACATGAAGGAAGCGTGCCTTAGTTATGTGTGCAACACTCTTCCTTACCCTGCTGTCTGCAAGTTTGTTTATTTAACCTGTCTGGAATATAATTTCAAAACACACACGCACGCACGCACGCACGCACGCACGCACGCACGCACGCACGCACACACGCACACACGCACACACACACACACACACACACACACACACACACACACACATCCTGTCACTACCAGTGCCAGGAACATACAATGAGTCAGGCGCTAAAAGTAAACTAGCCAACCTAAAACACTGTGGGTTCATCACGTTTATCAAAAATCATGAATCAGGGCTATATTTGTCAGTGAAATGTTGGCATGTTGTTCTGCAAAGACACAGCAATACAGCAGAACAACACGAAGATAATAATAAAAACTCTGGGTTGAACGTGATCTGTGGCACTGCCTCTGGTGTTGTAATTGTGGACATCCTTGAAGTATTTTGTCACGTACATGGGTATCTTAGTGGTGTAGTGTATATACACCAGGCCCATTGCAAGATGCTGTACTCTGTCATCTACTCTGAGCCACCCCACGCTTAACTGGTGGGTAGCGGTGAGGTGAGCCTGAAAAGGAAGGTTAGGCAGGACCCTAATTAGTTTGTTTTGGGCTGTTTGGGAGTCAGGTAGAGTCTGAAGGTCTAGGACGTATGGAGCAGTCCATGATGGTTTAGGGAAGGTTCGAACAGCCTTTCTGTTTTGCCTGATCTACATGAGCGAGGAGGGGAGGGTTGTGGGATTGGATCATGTCCTGAAGGTACAGGGGTGCCGGCCATGCACTTGGTTGCCCTGTAGTCCAACAACAGACTGGTGGGGGATGAACAAGAACCAAGGCCTCTGCTGTGATAAAGTCTCAGAGTATCAGGTGACTGACAACAACCAGACAAAAGGGTTGAGGTGGCAGCAGGGGTTAGTCGGAGGCCTTAGGGTTTTTTCGTGCTAATCAGTGGAGGAAAATACCCAGAAAAACCTTTTTATTTGTTTTGCACAAAAAACATTCCTTGGACTACAAATGGCCCCAGAAAACGCCCACAAAACTTGTGAAAAGTGATGACTCATCACTTTTCATCACTAAACTGATTAGCACAAAATTACCATTCTATCTCCCTAAGGCCCCCAACTAGGTGTCATTCTGGGTCCCAGGGGATGGAAATTGCCACCCCCATTACTATGAAAAGCTCATGTGCGTCAGTCACGCCTCAAGTCATGCTCCATATGGCCAAGACAGAATTAATTTGCAAGTGTGACTCGCGTCATGGTAACCACACTTGCAAATGAATAATAACCATGTCCCTTTTATGCCCATTCAGTATATGGAGATCCCTGATGTCATCAATATTAAGTGCATGTATGGGAATGCCCATATAGGACATATTATGTCGGTCAATGTCATTTATAACCTCAAATTTGGTTCCTTTTTGACATATTTCCCCCCACCTCTGAACACTGTCCTTCATCTCGATCGTAACATGTGTGTCCCTGTGTCCCATGTCACACATTCTGTAGATGGGCGGCATCTATACATGTGTGACATACATGTGACACACAGGTTATAGACACATGTTTTCTTGCCTGCAACCGAGCCCTGGTCCAGGGCTACCTGGACCATGCCCATGCCCATGCCACAGCTCTGGGCATGGGAGAGAAATGAATGCGCACACACACCTACACATACACACCAGGGTTATTATTAGTTAAAGCTGCACTATGTAACTTTCCTCTTCTACCCCGGATTTGAACCTGGTTTCCTGCGCAAGTGCTGACATTTTGACCATCCGGTCAAAATCTGTGTCAGATCCTGTGTCTAGGTGAGACATGACCTTTACACGATCTAAATGCCTCAATAGAAGAGCACAGAGACAAAATACCATCTCCCCAACTGTTAAATTGTATTAACCTATACTCTACCATACAAGATTGGACACAATGTTAATGTATTATTTGGGCCACTGGTCTGCAAGTGTTCCAATCCTGACCCCATGAGCAAAACACTTTGGTCCTTGCCATGCTCCCCCCACTCACCATTGAGCAGTTTCCTCCACGGTGGAAAGCCTGGTGACTTGAGGTTATTTGAGCAGCCATCAGCTGAATGAAACTGAAACCGAATTTCCCCCATGGGATTAATAAAGGTCTGCCTCATGTATGTACTGTACAGCACGTGTTAGAATCCAGGCATCTGCTGCGTCTTTACTGGAAATTTGAGCCCTGGGGTGTGTGTGCGTGCATGCGTTTCCACTTGTATACTTTACTTGTGAGGGGCAAATGTTCCCATAGAACAGGTATAGTAGAGAATTAAAAAAATAGACATTTCAAGCACAATTTTCCATCCATGAAAAAGAAATATTGTTTTATGGTAAGAAAAAGTCACACCCAGTGTGTAGTGAGTGGTGCGAGTTCATTTCATTAAGCGTCCCTCAACGCTTGGCCAATGAGCCACGTGTGGGACATATACATACAAACAAAGCCAGATGTAGGAGCGGTTAGCACCACTCAAAAAGATGTTTAGGAAACATTATAGCATTATAAGATGTGTACTAGTGTCATGTGTGTGCCGTGCCAGTTCTTGGACTCAGGTGGCCCTACATGCAAGATTATTTTAGGTGGCCCCCCACTGACACATGCACGCTTTCAGTGTGGGACCACCTAAAATAATCTGCAGCACCAGATCGAAATTTTCTTTTTGGAGGAATATTGACTTGCTCATGAATTAAGTAGGCCTAACAGGCAGCCAGGCTTAGAGTGAAGTTGGGGATTATGGGGAAGGAGAGGGCATATTAAAATAATAACGCTAGTTTTTGGATGGGGGATACATGACTTAATGTAACAATATATTTTCCTGTGATGTGGCGACTGCTTATATTGCTTATGCCAAGAACCGGTCCTGTGTGTGTGTGTGTGTGTGTGTGTGTGTGTGTGTGTGTGTGTGTGTGTGTGTGTGTGTGTGCGCGCGCTCGCTCGTGCGTGTGTGTGCATGCGTGATGTGTGCGTGTGAGAACTTGTAATGATGAGGATAATGATGATGAACGTTGATTCCTGTGATGAAGACCAGCAGAAAGCCATGGTACATGACACAGTGACCACTGTCTGTTACACTGCAGATGATCCATCACAGTGACCACTGTTAGGAGGCTCAACAATAAGGATAGCTCCTACTATGCAGAGACACTCAGTTCATAAACAGAGGTCATAGAAGTGGACCAACAGGTTCTCAATTATAACACTCACTGAAATCTGCCTGTTTTTGGATGAATAGCCTATATTGCTTTCTTTTTTCTTTTTTTTTCTTTTTTAAATAGTTCAATGTTTGAATGTATTGGCAATACAAAGATATATTTAGGCTTCATGGTTTGAATTCCACTATGAAACCTTTGTGTGCAGTATATCATTTGTCATAACCACATAGACTACTTCACACTACTTTCACTTCTATCATTCACCACTGGAGATAGTTATGGGACAGGTCATTGCTTAATTGTCCTGCAGTTTTATCAAGGAGGAGGTTAAAGCATAATTTATATTCATTCACTCATAAAGTTTTACAAAAGCTCTCCTCAGCTCTGCTTTCTTGTAATGTTGGTCATATAGCTCCCCCTGCAGGTTACAAAAAATATATAAAAGTATTTAAGTTTTGTGTCTGGAATCTGGACCGGAACTGCTCTTCTGTAGTGTTGTTGTCAGGAGGACACATTTAGTTGTCACACATCATCCCTTCGAAGAGGAGATGCGGGAGGAAAGAACACAGCTTGTTGTTAAAGTTTAAAACGTCTAAAAGTGAAAAGTTGATTTAATTAACATTTTTTGCGAACACATTCCATTGCCGTTTGTGTGCGGCTGTCACTTTTGGAGTGGACCAATTCCCGTATGTGCAGAAGCGTGCGAGGTCGCCGAGGTGTGTTTGTTTGTTTGAGGTGTGTTCTCTTGTTTAAGACTTATGACGGTTTGTTGTACACAAAATACTAGTTTGGGTTTGTATCATTTTAACCTTGATTCAAGACTGATGGCTGTCTTAATCCAAGGCTAGTATCATTCATCATTATGTCGAGAATTGTTTATATCGACCATCATTTCGACGACCGGAGGGTTAGCGACTCACTCCACGGTGGTGAGGGTTAGAATCGGGTGTCGAAAAGAAGACATGTAGTAACAGCGACACGCTCCCGAGCTGCCTCTGGTGTTGTAATTGTGAACACCTTTGACGTTTTGGAAGTATGATTATTTGTCAATATATATTAGTCAGGTATTAGTGGGTATAGTGGTGTAGTGTATCTTGTACACCAGGCCCATTGCAAGATGTTGAACATTATGGTGGAGAATTAAAAAAATGGAGAGTAAAAAAAAATGAATTTAATACATTTTTGAATAAGGCTGTAACATAACACAATGTCAAAACATTGTTGGGGGGTGGACTTAGAAAAAATTATCACCTGAACCAAATTTCTTGGATAGAAAGTAGCTCCTAACATGTCTACTGTGGATTTTTCTGAAACAAACACTTTGCAGATAGAAAGAGGACGCTCCAAGCTTTCCATATAGCCGCAATATTGTTGAGTTTGAAGTCGTTTAATACAATCAGATAGCAAAAAACTGTTTTGATGCATTGGATCCCTATGGGAGGTATTGCAACCCTAGATTCATCCGATTATAAAAAATCTAGTGTTGCAATTTGCGGCTAGGTCAATGCCACAATGCATAGGACGCATATTGCTTATTGCAACTAGCTGTTGGCACTCACTGAGAAACACTCAGAGAAAGACCCCTGATACTCAAACTGCTCCAATGACCAGCTGTAGAAGACTGTCTGTCTGTACTCACTGGGAAGCTCCCAGTTATATATTATGTCTGTTTACTGAACAGTAAGTCCGTACATCTACAGGACATTACTGGAAAAAACTCAACAAACCTCCCCTGTTTAATAAAACGTCAATATATCAGACGTCAAGTTCAACAACTAGCTAACAGGTCAAGAAGCTGTTTCTTTGCTTTCTAAGATGGGGTGAGAGAATAACTCCACTACTCCATTTGTTCACATCTTACCACATTATTACAACCTCATTTCACTAATGCTCAGCCTGAGTCGAATAAAATCAACTGTTATCAACAGGCAATAAAAAATGTAGAAAATCATGTTCATTCCATCAAGGTTGTACCCTCTCAGAGTTAAAGGAACACTGAGTATTTCACTGTGTGACCACATGTAACAGTAATGTTGTTGTTCTCTCTGCAGACAAGACTCACTCCACCTCAGCTCAGACCCACTCCTCTCCACCTCACCTCAGCCATGGCTGATAACATGGATGCTGCCGACCAGCGTGAATCGCCATCGGCTGCCAAGAGGATGAGACTGGACACTGACCATGTGAGTGTGTGTGTGTGTGTGTTTCACAAGTGGAAAGCGTTTGATGTTCAACTGCGTTGTTGTGTGCAAGCTGCTGTGTGTTGACCGTTAAAGCATCAAGCACAGGAGGACAATACACGCTGAATGTCTGTATGTTTTTCTGTCTGCTTATCAAGGCATTTATGACGCGTTTGCCGTATCTCTGTGTGTTCACCAATCACCCCCTTTGGCTACATTTTAGGAGGAGACAGATTAGGAGGGTTTGGGGCTGTTTGGTAAAGGTTGGTGCAGATTGGAAGGGCAAGGGCCACATTGAGGGGGTTTGGGGCAGAATGGTGCTGGTTAGGGGGAGAGCGTAAAGTCTGCGGTGAAGAGCTATCCACCGCAAATTTGAGGTGGAAAGCTTTCCACCTCAAGTCAGAAAATAAGTGAAGGCCATCATAGTCCGTCACGGTGGAGTCCTATTCACCGTGACTGACTGGTCCAGGGTGAAGAGCCTATCTGTCTGAAAGTAAAAACAGAGAGATGTGTCAGGACTCGCGGTGGGAAGCTCTTCACTGCGAGGAATGACGTAACGTTGTAGTTTTATGACTCAAAAAGACTACACCGCATTGGATAGCCTTCCACCGCGGTACCGACTCTGATCGAGGCTTAAGGGGGAGAGGGAGATGAGAAATGAGTAAACTCACTTTTAGATCACTGGTTCCCAAACCTTCAAGAACCAAAAGAGAAATCCGGTGTTTGCCCGGACCCAAACTAGTGAAAACAGCAGATCAGCAAGCTCACACAACGTGTCGCTTTGCACCGTGTTGTTAGCCTGGTTAATAAACCAGACTGCACAACACCACCCCCTGGCGGTAGTGGTGGTGTTGTGTAATATCCGACACGCAGTGAGGAATTAGTATGAGCAACGCCAGGCTACCGTGTTGTGACCTTGTAGATCAGCTATTTTCACTTCTTCTTAAGCATTTGTTTTCTAATTTATGGACTTTCTTTGATTTGTTTTTATTTATTCATGAATAAATACGAGTTTCTCTCTGATTATAATTACAAATCTCCCTCTGGATGATGTTGTCGTTACACACTTCAGCAGGATGGCACCAGTGCACCTCTATCCTCCCTGGATGCTGAGGTGTTTGTGGACTCCAACCATCCCAACAAGGTGTTGGAGGGTCTCAACAGGCTGCGTCTCAACACTACCTTGTGTGATGTGACTCTGTGCTGTGAGGGACAGGAGGTCCCCTGCCATCGTTATGTACTGGCCTCCTTCAGCCCTTACTTTGAGGTAAACACACTTTTATTGACCTGCTGTTGTTAAAGGACCACTCCGCCCTAAATAACATCTAGGCTCATTTTCCTACTTATATTGATCCAAAACTATTGTCCATGGGGTCTATTAGGCAGAAATGTCCCTGTTGTCCGGTTTCCCCAGCAGAAGCCAGCAGCCCTCATAGCATAGAGTGGAACTCTATGCTATAGTGGAACTCTATGCTATGTTTTGTGTAAAACTATTGTTTTACACAAAATGTTTATTTATTTCATGAACATGTTATTAGTTTACATCATTACATGGTCCATTCATTCATACATTGCGAAGTGAAGCAGCAAACATTCGTCGCCAGCATCCTCACTTCCCACATTCACACACAAATGGTGACAGGCTAGCACCCCAGGACATGTCGGCATGTGGACAGGAGGAGCCAGGATTTGAACCACCGACCCCTGGATCTTTGGCCAACCTGCTCTACCTCCTAAGCCACAGCCGCCCCAACTTAACAGCTTAACATCTGTTTAGCAGTGTGTGGCGGCTTGTATGGGACAACCAAGGCATGGATGTGTTTGTAATGACAACTAGTAACACATTCATGAAAAAGAAAATCACTTTTGACCGCAACAAATAGTGTAAAAGCGATGGAGGCTTATGGGTTCCACTTTATGGTATGAGGGCTGCTGGCTTCTGCTGGGGAAACTGGACAACAGGGGCATTTCTTCTTAATAGACCCCTAAAATAGTAATTTTGTATCAATACAAGTAGGAAAATGAGCTTAGATGTTATTTAGGGTGGAGTTGTCCTTTAAGGGAATGACATTTTAAGTCTGCCTTGGCTTCCACATAAATCAATCATCATGCTATATCCAAATTAATTAAACAATTGCACATTCATGTGTAAATAAGAAAGGCCGCCCTAAACCATGGGCACTCCAACCATTCACATTTTCAACCTGCACAGGCCATGTTTACCTCTGGCATGGTGGAGTCCACACAGGAAAGGGTGACCATAAGGGGAGTGGAACCTCACATGATTGGATTGCTGGTGAACTATGCCTATACTTCAAAGGTGTCCATCTCCACTGATAATGTGCAGGTAATGTATTATCATCCTACATAAACCTTCTTTATTAGATGCACTTTACACCTTTGTACTTATTTCTTGTATGTATGTTCCTTCCTTTAATGCTTTGTTTCCTAATGTCAGAAACTTGAGGTGAATGTCTTAATAAAAACATTTTGTTCATTTGTTCTAGGCCCTGCTAGCAACATCCAACTTTTTGGAAGTCACGGCTGTTCGAGAAGCCTGCTGTGACTTCATGAGGCGTCACCTGGACATAAATAACTGTGTGGAGATTTACTGCTGTGCCGACGACCACTCCTGTGAAATGCTGAAGAAACACAGCATGGATTATATTCTGGAACACTTCAGAGTCATCTACCAGCAGGTCAGTGGTTGAGGGGTCATACATTTCACTTGTTACTTGCGCCAGTCAGAAAAGCGAGGCGCAAGTATTGCGTTCAGTTAGATGTTTTTTTCGTCTGTGGCACACATTATGATAATATAGTATTCAATGACAGAAAGGATCACTGACTTGACAGCCAAGATAATATTATATGCCTTGGTACTATTGTGTTGTCGAAGGGAAACGACAAGCATTGACAGCGTGACAAGACGAGAGAGGCCATGTTTTGGGACGAGCAGCGCATTTAGCCCCTCACATCTCAACTGCGCAGCAAAAAAAATGAAATTGTTCGACACGATCGATTATTGGCCTCAATATGTCGACTCGCAGGAGCAAAGGTGACTTCAGTATGAAGTATGGAAACAGTCTTCTCCATTTATCGGCTAATCTACTATATTTATTTTTCCACTAATAGGAAGAGTTCCTCTCTCTCTCCGTGGAAAGACTGACAGAGGTTCTCTCCAGTGACCATCTTAATGTTCCTAAGGAGGACATGGTGTTTGAAGCTGCCATGCAGTGGTTAGACAGTTGTCCTAGCCGCAAGCACAACTTTGAAAAGGTCAGTCATTTCTTAGTCTCACCTTGTAAAACGATCAGAGGTCTCTGCCTATCATTATGCCAGGGGTCTTCTAAATGCAAGGTTGTCCCTGGTTCGATTCCAGGCCAGGGTAGCAATGTCGTTATGTGTCCCTGAGCAAGACTCTTAACCCCTAATTGCTCATGCGCTCCTTGTGGGCAGTGAATCAGCTGGGTTGGGCTGAATACAGAATTTCCCCCTCAGGATGAAGTAGGTAACTATTATTATTATTATTATTATAGAGTCACTTTCCAATACATGCTTGGCATCTATTGTATACTTTTGTGGTACTAGCTGGTAATATGCATAACATAATATGATGTTGTTCCAGATGGACTAATAAATACTTGTTGTTCTTTAAGGTGCTTGAGCAGATCCGTCTGCCTCTCATCAATCCCTCCTACCTCCTCACTGTGGTTGAGAGTCTGGATGTGGTGAAAGATCACCAGGGCTGCCAGAGGTTCATATCTGAGGCCAAGGGGGAGCAGCCCTTCTCTTACACAGCACGTCCACGCAGGACCACAGGTACCTGCTGAACACAGAAACAAACAATAAAGCACGCACATCCACTTACTAAAAAACAAGTTCTGGGCTGAGGTCAGAAAAGTCTGCACACTGGGTCATGCTCCAAAGCTTAATAAACATTTACCGCTATTTTGGTTCCTTTTTACACCATTGGATGTGACGTTTTGAGCCTACCGGCTCTTCATCAGAAATCAGACCTGCTGATCACAATAAATTGCATTTTTATAGCACTATTCTAGTGCTTTACAATGGTTAATTCATTCATTCATACATTGGGAGGTGAAGCGGCAGACAGTCGGTGCCAGCGTCCGGTGACAGCATTAAACTATACAACTTATCTCTTAGCAAAATGCAATCAGACAACTCCCGACGAAGCCGGTGGATTTGACATATGGCCTAAGTGCCTGCTACCAAAACTGTGTGAGGAGTAGCACGGCAAAATAAAGTTTATCCGGAAAGTCGGACAAGTACTATACAGTAGTTTGGTTGCCAACCACACAAATTACCATTGTGTTTTTTTTTTTTTTGCTGGACCGTCATTTAATCACGTCACGCGCACGCATGCACGCGCCTCTGCATGTGAGCATGCAGAACAGCTGATGCAGTGCATGAGAGTCAACTCATGACGAGCATTTGAACATACTGTATCTTATCTTTAATTAGTAGTAGGAAACATTTTAAATCTTCTCAAGGAATGCCTTCAATTATAGTAGCTGAAAAGGTGTAGGCTAGAATAGAAAGGTTGTCAACACACTGCAGAAGTAATGGTGGGAAAAAAACAATGTCTTAAATGTAATTCTAGTCTTAATTAGCCTACATTTACATTGTTACTTAAGTTTTTATTTTCTATTTTTATTTAATTCAATTAGAAAATACTGCACTGCAGTAGCAAAACTAAAACGTTTGCTTTGAACGAATCTCAAACAATAGCACAGAAGCAGTACTGAGGCCATGTGTGAGGACGCACATACACATGCAGTCACCGCTGGAAACCTGTTTAAGTAGCCATTTGAATAGGTACTTGGGCTTCGCGGTAGAGGTCTTCACAGGAATGGGCCCGGGTCAGAAAAGGACCATCACATTTTGTCAGATTCCGACCTGTTCCGAAATAATAATCAAATTACAAAACCAAACCAGAGTGGCCCCGTAACGGTCTCGTCCGTTTCCGCCCTATTCCGATTTTCTTTCTTTTTTCAGACCGTAACCCGTGACATTTTGTCCCGAAATCTGTTTATTTCCGAGGTTCCGAGAGACCTGAGCAGTTAATGATTATTAAAACAACTTTTGTGCCTCTGCTCTGCCTTTCATGTGCCGCCCGAGATCCCTTACTCACTTCAGCCGTCGCTGTTAAATGATTGACAGGTAGAAGAAGGCTGTGAAGGAATCTATAATATTAATATTGAAACAAAAGCCAGGGATAAAGGAATGCTTTTAAGCTATTTTATATATACAGAGGTAAGCCATTTTCGGTTTGTTTGTGTCATGGTTGTACTGTGATTTCTCATCAGCCTGGCAGCAGGAGTAGCTACGCATCACACATGCATTACGCACGCACCAAGTTCTTTTTTTCCCCCCGCTGTTAATCTGATCCTAGACCAGTATAATCACCTCACAGTTACACAGCCATTCATGTCGCTGCCTCGTGGATAACTGACCTGATCCTAGGTCAGCCTAAAAGCAGCACACACGTTAAACAGAACTCCAGTTCGTTCCTTATCCTGATCAGAGTGCAGCAGCACACTCAGTCCAGTGCACACACATACATTGAATGATTGCTTTATTAACAGTTTGCATAAAAAAAGCAGAAAGTACACACACATCACACACACAGGACTGGTCCTCTCGGGTAATACACATAATGATTGACAGCCCTGTGTTCCAAGGGAAATGCGGCCATTCTGACCCGGCTTAGAGTGATTATGATAAAACACTGACCGAACCCTGTGCGGGTCTCTCGGGTGATTTCGGGGTCGGGGCACCTGTGAAGACCTCTACTTCGCGGGTCGTGTGAATCTACTGTTGTTCCCTATTGAGCTTGGCACATTTCCTGTGTTGTTCCTGTGTCGCACATTTCCTCTCAAAAAGCACCTGCAATGTAGTGGATTTGAAACTACAATGCAGTGCCCAACATGGGGTGATCACTGCTTGCCTTCTGTGACTTGTTTTATTTTTTATTTTTGTTTATTTTCTGTTTATTTTGTTGCTGAGTGAGGTCAGCAGACAAAGTAAAGTGACGTGGGTGAAATGTGCCAATCTCAACAGGAAACAACGGTAGGGGGTGCACTCACCACTCACTGGTAAACTTGTTATGCAATTAGCCATTTGATTAGAGTATGCTACTACTTGGCGTGTTGTCACTCGTTGAATGTATGGGGGCGTGTTCTAACATGCACATGCGTACATTCCGGCCACACTCAGTGATACAGCATTCAACGACCAAAACACCACTACTCCTTCAACTCTTAAATCTAATGTCTCACCTGCTCCTTCTCTGCTTGTTGAAGTGATCGTGACAGTGGGAGCGATCCAAGGGACTGCATTTTCCATTCACAAAGTTCGGAGCTTTGATCCCCTGACCAATCAGTGGAAAACTCTTGGACGACTGCCCTCAGAAATATACGGTTATGCTGTGGTTGCGTCAGGTGAGGAATCAACACACCACAGAGTAACTATAGTATCGCACCATACAGTAAACAAACAACAACCAAAGGACCCCAATGGAAACAAGCCATAGTGCTTTCCTGGGTTTAAATCCTCTTAGCGGACCTTGTATCAAACTGTACTTTCCTGTGCCTTTTTTAGCGAACTACTAATAAAGTATTCAATCAATCCGCACCATACAGTAAACCTAGTAAGGCGGAGTGTTGCACAGAATCCCAAAGCACTTCAGCTAGTGATTGAGTGTACATACAGTAATACAGTATGATTGACGGGCAGAGTAGACACTTCCCTTCACATAGAGCAATGTGATTGGTAAATGAATACTGGGAACAGTGTTTTTGTCTAAATGTTACTAAAGAATGTTTCTTTGGTGAATTTCGGTGAATTCATTGGCTTCATAAGTAATACATGACGATAAGATATGTGAAGAAATGTAAAGCTGTGTATGCATATTCAAGTCAATCAAGGTGTAACATGTTTTAATTCTCCTCTTCTTCCACCATAGGTTCCTTTCTGTATTTGGCTGGAGGCCAATTCTATGATGATGATGATGATGATTACAGTAGAGAGATGTGGCGCTATGATGTTCACCACAACTCATGGTTGAAGATGGCTCCCATGAATGTGCCACGCACATTGTTTTATTTAGATTTTAGTAAGATTGTCAAACTATCACATTCAAATTAATAACCCTGGTGTCCATATTTGGGGCATGTCGTCATAGGCAAGATTAAAAAAATACATTTTTCTTTCAGAAAATAGAAGATCTATGAGCTCACAATGTGTCACATCACATCAGCTAGTCTGTAGATCATCTTTCTAAATAGCCAAAATATGAATAAAATAGCGTACAAGTGCAAGTACGAGATATTTACATATTTCAGAATATCTGGACAATATCAGACAATATCCGTTGCTTTTATAGCTAATATCTAATTATATGGATTATGGAAATTCATTAAATCAGCAGGTTCTGAAAAGGCGTCTGTACACATTTACGAGTTTTTATAAATTTATAAAAAAAATCACAATCAAATGTCCAGCATCTAAAATTGTAGAAAAAAATCTTTTTCCATTCCTTGACAACAGTTAAAATCAGCCATAATTGTTATGTTTTCTCTGCTCACCCCCACATGGGCCAAAGACCTGGTGATGCTGGATGGATATGCGTATGCAGTGGGGGGCGTGGCTGATGATAGTGTACCCTCGATGGAACGCTACAACCCCAACACAGACACCTGGCAGCTCATGGAGGGTGTCGGTCACATTGACAGCTGTCATGTGGTCCCATTGGATGGAGAGCTCTATTTTATTGGTATGGAACAGATTGGTCAGGTTCAGCCTACTGGGATTGATGAGGTTGTGCTTTTTATATATTGTAGGTCAAGCATAATGGTTCATTGAAAACGTTCAACTCGTTTGGTATTCTGTATTCATGCTTCTCCTGCTGACGGTGAATAATGTTTTGACGTTTGTCCTCCTGGATTCTAGAATCTAGTCCAATTGGCAGTGAGCCCCCGACCCAGATGGCCAAGTACAACCCGAAAACATCTGTGGGGACAGAAGTTGCTCCTCATCAAATTCCACGTGATGGCGCAGCTGCTTGTGTTCTGAATGGAAAGCTCTATATCCATGGTGGAAGAAGTACTACAAATAACTAACAGAATATATATATATATATATATATATATATATATATACATACACACACACGCACGCCGCACACACACACACACACACACACACACACACACACACACACACACACACACACACACACACACACACACACACACAATATGTAAAACATGTTAATTAAAAGTAGAGTCATTTAGTAAATGCATTCAGTTACTTTCCATCTCTGATCTTAGTTCCATAATAGACACACTTGTCTTAAACTAATTAATAAAATACACTAACAGTCACTATCCTGTTAATTCTTGTTTGTTCTATAGGCCATTTACTCACAGTTGAAAATACGATGGAATGCTACAACCCCAAGACCAACCAATGGACCATGTGTGCCCCCATGCAGGTGGAACGCACACATCATAGCGTGGCTGTGGTAGATGGAAAGATCTGTGTTCTAGGAGGGCGGAGAGACCGCGATAGGTATGAGACCTCTGCTCCATAAATGTCTGGGAAAAGGTTTCTTCTTGTCACACCAGACATTTCTCTCATGGCTGTTTGTTTGTTTCCTCATGTAGTCCTGTCCTCGACATCGAGTGCTACTGTGACGAGACTGACACGTGGGAAACTGTGGGGCAGATGGCTCCTGCTTGCTCCCGTTTCAAGTCTGTCTCTCTCAAGCTGAGGAGGGATCATGGTCAACCCATAGTTGATGAAGATGATGATTCTGAAGAGGACTAGGGTTGGTGTCCGGAACCGGAGGAACTGGATCCAACATTGAGGAACTGGAAACGGTTCCATCATATTTGGAACGGGTTTGTCACACCGTAAGAGCTGGTATGTGGACTACAATTACAATACCAGTCGTTCTCAAACGTTTTAATTTCAAGGACCACCATAACTCTTGAGTTACAGACCTGTACGGGCCCATTTGGAAACTGAGTGAATTTGTGTTTTAAAAATCGATATAATTTTGGCCTTCATTACAATGTTTGATAAGTATAGGAGTCGTCAAAGGGAACCGTTAAGGAATCGAACCGTTAAGAGGGAATCGTTAATGAACCAGAATTGTTAAAATCCTAAGGGGCCCCAACCCTAAAGGTGACACAATGTTGATTTATACTTTATATCATTTTATTGATATAATGATTAAGAAGTTTCCTGTTGGGACGTCACAGAGAAGAAGAGACACACTGTGTCGTGATGATAGTGTCAGCTTCCCATTCAGTTCAGTTTCGAAGCTCTGCTCAGACCCAGCTCACTAAGATGAAAGAGATGGGGAGGAGAGGGATAGACACAGCATCCCAATCCGTCCCATGCTGCTGCTGCTGCTGGCCAGCCTATCGGAGCCAAGGGGCTTCCTGGCCAGCCTATCAGAGCTGAGGGGCTTCCTGGCCAGCCTATCAGAGCTGAGGGGCTTCCCTTTCAGTCCCTCCATGGATGCAGACGTCACCCCAGAACCACCGTCTGGTTGAAAGGTAAGTTCAACCTGTCAGTCTGTTCCTGTTCAGAAAACTGCCTACCTGTGACATCATCAGTAGTCATTCACAAGATGGAGAGAAAAATGTTTTTAATTGATGCAATGATCCCCATTGATGAGGTTGGTACGTAGGTTTCAGAACTATGGAAAGCCCACCAATGTGTGTGTGTATGTGTGTATGTATGTATGTATGTGTATACACTAAACCAAGAGCACAAGTAAATAGGGTTTAATGTAATAAAGCAGAATACATGACAGCAAATGATAAATCCCAAACCCCAGGAGTCCTTCAGACAGGCTATCTACCAGTATGTAATATCTATCATTGTCCAGTACATAATAATGTCCTAATTCGTGGGCAATCAATCCATTGAGGGCAGCTTGAGGAATCAGAGAACAAATAATCAGGCCTAATAATCAGTTACTTCACTCTTACAAGTTAACTAGACACATTACTCATACACTACACAATGACGGCACTCAAAATTAAGACCTTGTAGGTACTATTAAACTAGACCAGGTCAACCTGGTTGTGCCAGACCCCGGTTCTGCCAACCCTCTGGGCCTATAAATTTAATGGTACATTTATAGGCTGTCTGCCTTTTGTAGGCATGTCATCATCATGTTATCATCATGACCATCTATGGAGAAAAACCGGACAGACCGACATTTGCTTATGTAGGCCTACCCATTTCATGGGTCTGGCAAATACATCATATCATGCAACTTTCCACAAAGGACTAGTGAGGTAAACGGTGACTGGATTAATAAAAGACTGGCTAAAAATGTCTAGTTAAGGGCTGGGTAATAATCAGAGTAAAATGAATAACAGTTGAGGCAGTAGTTTTCCAACTGGCAAGAGAGGTTACTTATCTCGGAAGAGGGGCAAGTCTCGACTTAACCCCTCTCCTGATATCCACACACTTCCCCTCTGCTCCAGGGCTCCACCATGGTCACCATGTCCTAATGGCTGGTTTGTCTCTCCCGGGCCTTCCCTCTTTTGGCTTCCTCTCCCAGCATCCCCACAGACAGATCCGCTATGGGCAGACAGGACACCCCCACATAGGGTGCCTGATTAACTGTTTCTCCCCACGGGTGTCCCTGTCCTGACCTCGGCCCCGGCACCTGTCCATTATCGCTTTCCTCTCTCGCCGGCCAGGTCTCTCTCCTCCAATCTCTCTAACTCGGCTCCTTTCTGGCTTGGTTAAATGGTGGTCCCATAGCTTGACGAAAAGACCTCGGTGTAGATGTGATATTAAGTTTTGTCAGATCATATCTACAGTATATATTGACGGTGATGTCATAGTTTGTAAACTCATCAAGGATATCTGCCGTTGTGTTTGCACCGCTCACGTCGCACGGGTGCAATTTTTTTATTGATTCAACGATCATCCGTGAAGAGAAAGGCAGTAGTTTCCCCATTGACGATGAGGTTGATAGGCAGGTTTCATTACTATACAAAGCCCACTGAGACGCAAAGTGTCGTTTTGCTGTAGTTTTATTTTGGATTTACTTTTACAAGCTTTTCATTCAACAGTCTTATGATGGGCATTAGTGAGAACCAATTATACAAAGATATGTTTAAAATTAAAGCAAAGGACAGACAGATGGAAATCTGCATTCTCGATCACGTCACATCCTGTTTCCTCTAGGGTTCTAATTTTTTTTTTTTTTTTTTTACATCATATGGAGCTGTTCACTAACTTGTGAAACCCCCTCAACCCCAGAATTCTGTAAAACTACATTTTTGTTGCAGTTGTACATACCCATGACAGTAGATTTTTGTCTAAGAAAATTGCTTATTAGATTGATGAAAATTATGACAAGAAGTTGCAATTTTGCTGCATGGCCATATTAATACTTTCTGCAGGGGGCACTATAATACCAGCTTTCATGAGGCTTAGTTAAAGTATTTAACATGGTGCTTTGTTGTCATTTATACAACCAAGATCTTTCAGTTGAAATCTGCTCTCCCCACCCCTGTTGATGACGTGACTGTAAGCCTGAAGTCCTAATGCATTTTCACACTCATCTGTGTATGGCTTTCTTTTCTTGATGTCCCTGCAGTGAATGGAAATGTGAAGAGGAACCCATGGACAACTAATCCTCCCAGCAGATTGAGATTCAGGAGCTTGTGACCAAGTTGACCAATCAGTCTGGCCTGGACATCATCCATATCCACAAGCCTTTCCACACAGACAACCCAACATCCAGGGCCCGTGGCATCCTTTCACCAACCCATCTCCTTCTATAGGCCCAGTTGTACCTTTTTATAGGCCCAGTTATACCTTTTATATCTTTTTCTCACAGGCAACCCAAGCTTCCAGGGACAGTGGCATCCTTTTACCAACCCACCTCCTTCTTTAAGCCCAGTCACACAGTCTATAGGCCCAGTTATAGCATCTTTAGACACACACACACACACACACACACACACACACACACACACACACACACACACACACACACACACACACAAACTAAATAATTAAAGACTATCCCTGGGTCAATATACTGTACATTTTTACTGAAGCCTGCTAGAAACAATATTGTTTTAGATGGAAATGGGTATTTCATTTGGACAACAGTCTTGGTTCAACATATACAGTAATGCCTTTCTTTTGTGAAAGAGAAAAAACAAGTTTATATAATGACCATAGATCTGTCTTGTTCTTTTTTTTCCTTTTTCTTCAAGTTCACCCCTTTTTTCTTATAATGTTGTCATTATGCCCAGTGAACCCTACCCACACATTTATGTGTTGCCACTGCTGTGTTGCCACTGCTGTTGTTGCTATTTTTTTGGGGATGGGACGCAGTGATGTAATTGCAGATACTGTTTATAAATAAAAATAACGTTCAGCATTTTCTGTCATATTCTCAGTCGATATAGCGTTACAGATGGCCGACCAGGCATAATGTAAACTGATTTAGTAACTAAAGCACTCATAATTGGAGTGGAATAGAAAGTACTATATTTTCCTGTGATTTAAGTATACATTATTGATAATTTTGAACTACCCAAGTTACTCAATTAAAAATACCTAAAATGTGATTGAAGTACAGTACTTGAGATACCTTTCACGAATGGGAATAATTTAGAAACTCTTAAAAAAATATGAATCTAATCTGGACTATTTGAGTTCCTGAATTGTTCCCTCCTCCTTTGTTTCTGTTCATATAGCAATGCAGTGAGGTGACATACAGGACTATAAAGAAAGTAGACAGGATATTACAGTAAAATGCTTTATATGCTCAAATAAAGCTTCAGTATATCAGATGACTCTTGACTACATAAGAAGTCAAGAAGCAGTTTCTTTGCATTGTAAAACGTATAGAGAGTGACTTCACATCTGACTACAATGAGAATGGAACATGGGGAGAAAGAAACCTCTTTCAATGTATCCGTTCAAGATGAGCAGAGAACCACTTTTCACCGGTACAGTTCCACTATGTCTATTACAGGACTGGTTGTAAATGGAAATATAGCCTATAGGTTGCCTACTAGGCAACCTACTAGCCTACTAGGCTGTAAACATTTAACTCATTCAGCACCTCAGATTATACAGTGCCTGCTATTGAGATGGAAGGGGAGGGACATGAGTGTAGAAAGTATGACATTTTGAAAATATGACATTTTCGTATGACAAAACTACAGTGTCTGCGGTTTCAAAACCATAGTTTGGTCAGAACATGTGGTGTTTTAGCCGACTTATGCTGCCATCTAGTGGTGAAAAGGATTCACTGCCCCGACATTCTTAAAGCTACTTGTCATTTTATTTATGCACCATTCAACATCTGTAATAAAGGTTTATCTTCTTATCTTGTATTTATCCATTTACTTCATATGCCAATTCAGCATGTGTAGTTTAAGAATATCTATTTCTAAAATAGGCCTGTTTTCTTTTATTCCCCTCAAACCTGTCCCATTTTTTAATTATGTGAATAACGTAATTTTTATTTGTATTTATTTTAGCAACCCTACCTCCAATGGGGCTCAGATTTTGTGTTCAAAATCAAAGGTATAGATACTCAGCCTAGTAAAGTAGACTCTTCCTGATCCCCTGACAGGAGAGAGTCTGTAAACAACTGGTCTGTACTCTGTATCTTATTCAACAAGATAAGACCGCTCTAGATTGTCTGTCTGTAGGAGGATACATGCGTTCTTTTGCCAGTTAATAGAATACCCATATTTTCATTTCAATGCTGTATAAATCATTCATCACTGGAGATAGTTATGGGACAGGCAGTCGTTGCTTACTAACTCCTGTCCTGCAGCTTTATCAATGAGGAGGTTAGAGCATAATTATATAATATCCATTCATTCAGAAAGCTGTTTTACAAAAGCCCTCGACTCCGCTCTGCTTTCTTGGAATGTTGGTCATATAGCTCCCCCTGCAGGTTACAAAGATACAGAGTATTTGTGGGCTCGCCTATTGCGAGCACACTTTAGATATTGTCATTATTTATCTATCAGTCAGTCAACAGTAGACGGGAACTTCGGTTCCTTTCTACTCCTACATACTTAGTGAGAAAATGAAAATAAAAACATCAATGTGTTCTACAGTGGCGACGTGTGCTATTATTTTATACAGCAATCGGCCAAATGGTGGCTCTGTAGGAAGCCTTCGAAAGTGCGATCTTTGAACAGGTATAGCTCATGCTGTGTTATACATACAGCCATGAAACCTGTATACACTTATGCGTCTCCTCATGCCGAACAACTTTTACCCTCTAACTTTTGACCTCTGACCTTTAGGTCTCCCACAATTCGGAATTATATGAAAAACAGTAAAAATCTATCTCCTCCTGGGATTTTCGCGTCAAGTGCACAAAACTTTTTTCACATGAACTTTGGACCAATGCGGTCAAACTGTCTGGTTGGATTTCTTTTAAAGTGAAATATAATTTTTTAATAATTCAATAAATATTGCAGTTTTATGCAAATTATTCTTCGGCCTCTAAATCATACATGCAAAGTTACACGTTCATGGCATTTGGCAAAGATGTAGAGGGTTAGTCAAGGTATCACTGAAACCAATTTTATTCCAATCGGCCAAAGGGGGGCGCTATACGAAGCGTTTGAAAATTCAAACTTCAAACCGGCATAAGTCATGACTCGTTTCGTTTGAAGACATGCAACTTGTTACACGCGTGCTTTGACTCAAGCGGAAGACATCTGTGTCGTTGTTAAGTAAGCTCCGCCCTTCAATTTTCCGCCATATTGAGCAGTTTGTAAAACACGTAAACCCGCTTTTATTCTGGAATTTTCGCTCCACGTGCACAAAACTTTTTTTACATGAACTTTGGACCGATATCTAAAGATCTGTCAGATCGGATTTCTTTAAAATTGAAACATGCTTTTTTAAATAAATTCAATGAATATTGCAGTTTTATGCAAATTATTCTTCTGCCTCTAAATCATACATGCAAAGTAACATGTTCATGGCATTTGGCAAAGATGTAGAGTGTTAGTCCAAATATCACTAAAACCAATCTTACCCCAATTGGCCAAAGGGGGGCGCTATATCATTTTGAGCAGTTTGTGAAACGCTTAAACCCGTTAGGATTTTTTTTTTGCAATTTGCATGAAACATTCTACACACAATCTAAGGACCTTTATCTAATATGCCTATGAAGTGCACACACACAAAAAAATAATAATGAATATAGCTGCAAGCAGCGATAAAGTGGCCAAAGCCAAAAACACCTCAAATCATGAACACAGCCTGCAATGTGCGTGAAATCTTGCAAGCACATTCCCAATAGGTCAAGGAACAGATACCACCCTTCTTACATTGGCCTGTTATAGCGCCACCAGCGGGTCAACTTTTGCACAACACATTTTTGGAACAAAATGGACCAATCTTTGACGTCAGTAACGTCAAAGAGAGCACTGCCTGCGATCTTGACATTTTGTACTTTTATAGCCATTGTTTTCTGGCTTGAAGCGAGCCCACAATTGTTTCGAAGGAACAATATTTTTCTAGTTATGTTTGAGTCTGGAACTGCTCTTCTCAGTAGTGTTGTTACTTGTCAGGAGGAGGAGGACACATTCACACTATACGTCCCTTTTAAAGAGAAGACGCGAGAGGAAAGAATAATACTGGTAGTTGTTAAAGTTTAAAACGTCTAAAAGTGAAACGTTGATTTAATTAACATTTTGTTGACGGATCACATTTCATTGCTGTTGTTTGTGTGTGGCGGTCACGTTGGGACTCACTCATTGCCTTTGGACGTGTATGCAGACAGCGAGGTATGTTTGTTTGAGGAGTTTCTCTTTTTGTTTATGACTTTGCGTTAGTTTACAAATATATGCATGTTCATATCATGTTTTAGCCTTGTTTCTGTTCATAATCCATTCAGTGACATACATACGTAGAGTTTGTGTAGTAGCCAGGATATCACTGAAAAAATACTTTACTCGTTTATTTCATAATGCTTGTTGTGAGAGGTTGTTTATTGTTGGGCGTTGGATTGAGACTGATACTGTATATATGAGAATAGGGCAAGAGAAGCTCAGTAAATGAGAGTAGGCCTAAAGGAAGAACCATACAGTTTTGTGAGGAAGTGAGAGGCAGTGTAAATAGTAGACCTATTCCTTAATGTACTGTCTTGAATGAAAGTAAGTATTGGTATCAAAATGTACTTAAAGAGGAAAACCACCCATTTTCAATATTGAACTATGTCATTAATATACCTTGGAGGAGATGTGTGGAAATAAAATAAAAAAAGTTCCCCCCCTTCTGTGTTGCCTAGAACTGGCGGATTGTTTTTGGGGTTATATTTTTATAGAAGATAATATCTTCATATATTATGAGATTAAAGGAATTAATGAAGGTAGCGTAGTATCCCCTAGCTCTGGTCAATAGCGTTAGGGAGAACTCCACTAACGCTATGGACCAGAGCTAAGTATCCCCCAAACTGTAAGACAGATGGCTTTTCATCAATTGTACACGACCATTAGGAATAGCATTGAACAAAGATCTAGTTCTTTAAAAGGAATTGGGAAGTTGTGCACTGTCATGAGCTGTTCATAGGATAATATTATGTTCCCAGAGTTTAGAGTATCAAAGAGACACAGTACATATAGTTGATGTCTCTCTGGAACCACTTTGAAAAAACAGATTTATTCCTGATTAAGATGTCACTATTAGTACAAAGTAAAGCCCTATGTGGGGAAAAATTGTGGACATGTGATAATTTCCAAGCCAATAGTGCCTGCTGGTGGAATTTGGAAAGGTTAACTGGCAGCCTAGTTGTTTAGAAATTGCAATGAATGTAACAGAAATGAAAGCCCTCCCAATTTGCTAAAGATAGAATTTGGGATGAAAAAGAAAATGGAGTCTGGGCACTAATTAATTTTAAATGTATTGATAGTATCCTCAAAATCGAAAACCTCAAGACCTCCCTCTGCTCTAGAATTAGACAGTACATTCTTTTTAAGTTTATGGGGCTTGTTTTTCCTAATAATAATTAAAAAAAAGGATCTATTTACTTCCATGGCAGTCGTAACATTAACATACAATGATAAGGCCGGATAAACAAAGCAAGACAGACCCTCTGCATTTTTGGGGTTAATTGTATTGTAAATCACACCGTGATGACATCACACCGGTGTGATTTACAATACAAACCCCAAAATCGATCCTCCAGTCCAGTTCTAGGCAACACAGAAGGGGGGAACTGTTTTTTTTTCTTGTCTTTTTTTTCCACAACTCCTCTAAGGTATATTAATGACATAGTTCAATATTGAAAATGGATGGTTTTACACCACTGCATGGTGAGAGGTGGAACAAAGAGTCAAAGACCAGATAACTAGCTAGAACTTCTAAACTAGATTTTTTTTGGAATGGCATCTAAGTATTCCGAATACCAGTAGAGTCGCCGAAATGAAGGTCGCCCGGAATGGTCGCCGACAAGTGTCGCCGACGTGTTTGGAATAGTCGCCTGGCGTTATAGAAAACTCATCCAGGCAGTGAGAAATCTCATCGAGAATGGTCGCCGACGTGTTTGGAATAGTCGCCTATATTTATAAACCATTATAGACAACAAAGGTATAAAGGGAGTGAGTGAGTGAGTGAGTGAGTGAGTGAGTGGGGTATTCAAGTGAGTGTAGCAGCGGCGGGAACATAGGGGGCGCGTGAGTGCTTGAGCGTACTGTTATGAGAGCCCATTGATTTTTCGCCGACAATTCCTAGCACTCAGTCGTTCGCCCCAAACTGGCCAAACTGCATTCCTGGCACTCGGCCGATATCACACGTCGGCTTTGTCCCTTTCGAGGGCGTCACCCAGCGTCATAGCCCGCCTCCACATCCTGGCTGTATGTCTACTCTGTGTGATGTAGCCATGTAGCTCTACAGTATTCTACCCCCACCTCCAAAATAATTAAAAAAAAATCTCAACTGAACTGTTCTTATGCCTCATTCACATAGGGAGCAGCAAAGCTAAAGTTTTGCTTGCTTGGTCAATGTTATCTCAATGGAAACCAGCTTTAAAGATACAGGAGATACACAGAACAAAGCTTTGAAAGCTTTAAAGCTGGTTTCCATTGAGATAACATTGACCAAGCAAGCTAAACTTTAGCTTTGCTGCTCCCTATGTGAATGAGGCATTATAGTATTTTATCATGCCAGTAAAGCTCCTTTGAATTACATATAATTGATGTAGCCTAAAGCCTATTTGATTGATTGAAGGCTTTATTAGAAGTTTGCATAGGAAAATGTACAGTTTCATGACGGTACAGTTCACTGGTACAAGGTCTACTAAAATGAGATCCTGAAAAGACTAAGCTTATTTCAACAGGAAACCATTAAAGTATATCATATAACATTGAATGACACAGACGAATAGAACACAGTACTATGCAGTAGATATGTAAAGAAAAGAAAATGAGAGAGAAAAAATATATAATAAAAGAGAAAACAGTAAGTCTAAACAATCAGTAAGTATATACAAAGAAGGGGAAGGGGAAATTAAGTCACCCAGTTAAGGTTACAGGACAGTAAGAAAAATAAAAAGGACTGTTGTGTACAGCCGAGTGTCGAGAACAGTTTGAAAAAAAAAAAAACACAACACAACAAAGAATAGTAGTGCTTAACGTTTCTATAATGGATTGCAATTTTAAGTGACTTTTCTAAGCATATTGCAAACTCAAAGAACTTACAATGGTCCATTCATCCAAACATTAGGAACTACTTATCAACACAGTGCCATAGTGTCATAGCCAATGACTTCATCTCAAGAGGAGCCCAGAGGAGAAACACGTTCCTGATAAATAAATGGTAGGTACTAAAAAACTAAAAAATACTGTACTGCATGATGCAAGGTTTACTATAATAGGCTAATTGTAATTTACTGTAGCAATATTGTTGTCAATGTCATGGTTGTAATACTTTTTTTTTTATTCCCCTCTCCCCCTTTTCATTTATAGAGATCCATGATGGCCAAGCAGCACTGCAGCAGGCACAGTGAAGGTGACAGACCGCGATCAGGGAGGGAGAGATGTTTCATCCACATTTTTTTTGACAATATTTATTAGGGTTTTTTTTCTCTTTTTCTTTTTACACAGAAAATATTACATAAAAAAAAAAAAACATGTTCCTCCACAATTAAAATAGACAAAGATCTTGGGAAAAAAAGGTCTGTTTCTGCTTGTAGCATGTTAATGTAGGTGCAATATCATGCATTAATTACTGTGTTAAGATGTTGAAACACACTGATTGCTGAAAAGTCATGATTGCTCGTGTGTCATAAAAAATTCCTACAGTGCATTCATTTTATGACATCGTTATCGTACCACTGTACTATTGGCAAACTGTAAATAAAGTACTCAATGATGGAAAAAAAAATGCCTTTTCTTTTGCTGACATGAAATGGGATATTTTGATACCAATACGTTTGTACATTTACAGTTACTCAAGTATAGGCCTGTCTGCATTTTTAATTCAGGCTGCTCTGTTTCATTGGTTTTCAATTAAATTCAAAGGAGCTTTATTGGCATGATACCAAAGTGTCACAAAACTGCTGAAAATGGGGAACATATTAGCGTTGTGGGTTTTCAGTGCCCTCTAGTGGCCAAACATAGCAATGGTCATTATTATCATTTTGTCTAAGCGGCTGGCCGAGCAGGCAGGCAGGCGGGCGGGGCGCGGGCGGGGGCGGGGGCGGGGGCGGGGGCGGGGGCGGGGGGGGAGGGGGGGGGGGGCGGGGTCAAAAACGAGCACCCATTTGAATATTGAAACGTCACCGCCCCTGGAGTGTAGGCTACCATATCAATGTCACCCATTCACACATAACGTTTGCATAAGTGTCCACCACTTTGCAGATCAATACCCTGAAATAATAGTTGGCTACAACATGTATCTGTGCTATTTAGAGAAACTATAAGCGTTATAACTGTAAGCTGGCTGCTGGCAACTTTGTCTCTGACCAATGACTACAACGTATTGGATCTGCAGATTTAATAGCAGCACGTCTGACTGCACAGATCGCTTCGTTGGGATTAAAACCGCTCGTAATCCTACCACAGTGGTGCGGTGGTACGTGGCTTTGGAAATAAACGTCATGAAACTTTACCTTTTTCTATGCAAACTATAAAGTCTTCAATCAATCCATTTCATCCTCCATGACACAAACTACTTTAACCGAGCCTATGCTCGGGCCTCCGACCAAGACGACACGAGGAAAACAGTGTGCGTGCAGCTGTGTCAGTGTGTGCCAGGGACGTGCAGAGAATGTTAGAGAGGCAGGGGGCCAGGGGCTGACACTTCTAAAAGAGGTCAATTCTTTCAACATAAGATGTTGCATTCAAGTTCAGGACCTGCATTCGGGTATGGCACGGAAAAGGGCGTTTGCATTTCTTTCACCATAGTAAAAAACTGCATTCATGGTCTAGACTGGAGAGGGCACTTTTTACAAGGTGGATAAAAGGGCAGGGGCTCAAACCCCCTTTGATGTCTAATGTGTGCACGTGCCACTATGTGCTGAGTCGCGGCTCGCAACATGATGCTGTCAGACAGTAAAATAAAACTTTGTAGATATAGTTTGATATAATTAGGCCTACATTTCTGTTGATGTTTCAACCAAGGGACGAGTTTGTGATTCCCCCATATCCATATAAAACACTCATGATAGCTGATACAACAGAAGTAAATTACATTTCACAGAATTAGTGAACTAAAACAATATTTGACAGATATGACTAGCTTATACATTTTACTTATGAATTGGAATGTTATATTATAGCAATTGATGCAACAATGATGTATGGAACACTAATGGAGAGACATGGCACGCATTACGCGTCGTGCGTAATGCCAGCCCATTTAATTGCGTTTTGCCATTGCCATATGGACAGAGAGATTTCTCTATACGGGGCCATGTAGATGTAATCAAAGCCATCAGCTGTAAATGATCAGTCAATCAATTAAAAGGGTACCCACGTCCGTTTAGTTTGGCAGGTCCTGTGCAGGCTGAGTTTCAATTGTTTTTTTACCGTCATATCAGACAGCGATTTATCTCCGACACAAATTGCCTATTGTAATAGCCTACAATAATTGGCTGGGATGTAGGCCTAATATTACAATTAGTGTGATGATGTGAAAAAAAGAAAGAAAAAAAAATCTGCGCCTATTCTCATTTAATGTTCAGGCCTGGGATTGTTTTCTTAATAGGCCTATGATTGTTGAATGTCCATACAAAATGCACTTTGTATTTAGGCCTACTTTGAATTTCAAAGTGGGCTATTCTTTCTGTTTGGTGAAACAGATACTTAAGTTGACTGTGCACATTTCAATATGATGTCAAATCCCACTTTGCTGCTTTGTCCATATGCGCTTAGGAAGCAAAGACACCAGTTTGATTCGAACATGGCTCGGTCAATTATGAAGCGATTTAAAAAAAAAAAAAAAAAAAAAAAAAACGTCACCTCATTCATTGGAAAGCCCCACTTCCATGACCAATGGGTCATGGAACCTAACCCTAACCCTAGCCTATAGCAGTGGTTCTCAACCTGTGGGTCGGGACCCCCAGGGGGGTCCCCAAATTATTTTGGGGGGTCTCCAGATGATCAACTTAATGTGCAACATTGTTTTCTCTCTCAACAGTTAATAACCCGATACAAGGTTTAAGAGTATAGAGGGCACATGCACCTTTCTAAAGTGACAATTTAAGGACTTTTCAATACCTCTAAAATGTCAAATTAAACATTGGCCAAATTGTCAAATACTAGAGGCAGAAATTGTGAAAATAGCCGATCTACATGCTCACAAGCCCTAGTTTATTTGAAAATAGCCGATCTACAAGCTCGAGCTTGAAGATCTGCTATTTTTCAAACATTATATGTACCTAGTTACTATCTAATACATTTAGAAGGAGAAGAAAGTGAGGATTTGTAGCTATACTGTGTTGCCAAATCTGTTTATTATAAGTACATCTTCTTTCTGTAAAGTACACTGTAAACATTGGGGGTCCTTGTTCTTGGCATGAAAAGGATTGAGAACCATTGTTCTAAAACAATAACAGACAATAAAGTTTGACTGACATGCCCTAGTTGCTTATTTTTGGCTTATTGTTATAGACATGGTTGCTTGTTTCTCTCGCAAATGACAATCTGGCAACACCACTGGCTGGGGCTGCTGCGTCTCTGATTTCCTCTATCCCAACGTAACTGCAATTTAGCTCATGTGTTTAAAGCAACACGTTGAGGGGCCTGGATGTTTAACAGAAGACAGGTACAGCTACAGTTATAAGCTTATGTAACGTGTGAATGGGTGACATATGAACACTCACTTGAATACCCCACTCACTCACTCCCTTTGTTGTCTATTTTGGGCATCAGAGTTTTAAATGCTAAGTAGGCTATAATGGTTTATAAATATATGGGTAGGGTAGCCTACACTCACTTGAATACCCCACTCACTCACTCACTCACTCACTCACTCACTCACTCACTCACTCCCTTTATACCTTTGTTGTCTATAATGGTATAAATATAGGCGACTATTCCAAAAACGTCGGCGACACTGTCGGCGACATGTAAAAGCTGTCGGCGACAATTCCAAATCCGGCAGGCGAGAATTCCACCGAAATTGGTGAGCCTTCCTCGGCGACTCTTCCACGTTTTCCGGCGACCTTCATTTCGGCGAGATTACCTGTTACCAAGTATTCCCTCTCTGCCTCTCCACACGCACGGCATGCGCACCGAATGAAATTGTATCAATGAAGTGTGGCAGCCTGAGCCAGGCAGGACTATTGTTTAATGTGTGAATTCCTTCCCCAGGCCAGCGGCCACTTATCACCTCAAGAAAACACACAGCACAAGCCTTCACCTCAGACTAGGCTATTGAAGTCCACATTCCTAGTAGTGCCCACAGTGCCCAGCCCCCAGCCCTCCTCCTGTGTATCAGATAAGCCAGGGGTCTGTAACATTTCAGGTCAAGGACCCCTTACTGATAAAGAGATAAAGCAGGGACCCCCCCCCCCCCCCCACACACACACACTACATATTGTATAAAATTGTATTGCAGATTTTCATTTACTTGTTTTACATCACTATCATCAGTCTATTATGATAGATTTGTGTTAATGTGTTTTTCTCCTTTTCAGACATTTAACCACTTAAATCGTTGATCGGTCTGCTCTTTTTTTTATACCTCCAGTCTACACCAAAAATAGACAATCTACAAGCTCTCATTGAGAGCTTGTATATCCGCCATTCTGAGTTCTCCTCAGAATAGAGGGTATGCACATGCATAAAGTGAATGGCAAATTGAGTGGCAAATTGAGTTTAACATTGTTTAATGCAATCAGATAGGACTTTTCTGTTTGGATGTATGGGCTGTCAAGGCCAGAAAGTAGTTTTTTGCCACTCAGTAGGTGTTCCCGCATAACTTCCAGGTATGATGATGTCACGCGCATACCCTACAAGTTATTCATTAGAATGATCCTATCACACAAAGATCCCCCCCCCGCCGTAGTATCTCTGAAGACCCCCTGTTGAAGACCACTGAGATAAGCTTTCTCAGACAGGTTTTGAATGGCTACGCTTTGCTAAGAAAACAATGATCTGCTTCTGCAGGTCACATTATGTTTGCCTGGTGGGCCATCCCTGATACTGCGTTCACTTATTCCTTATTGTGGGAAGGAACGAGTGAGTGAATGCACAGTATGAGGTTGGCTTGCCAGGTTAACATTACGTATCATCACGGTGGAACACTGACACACCACTGCCTTCTAACGCTATGGACCATGAAGCTAGTACTGTAGCTAGGCAACAGACATTCTGACAATAATGAATAAATCTAATAACGACAAATGAGATTCAATGATTCTATAAGGCTACTAAATATTTAGTGTTATACCATGGTGCAAATATTTCTGTGAATGTTTAATAAGCAGATATGATTTAAAGAGGTGAGAGTAACTTTATCACATCTGACCACAATAAGTAGTTTCATTATGCTCAGCCTGAATTGAATTAAATAACTAATCAACAGGAACATTTTCCAACATCCATCAAGGTTCCATTTGTACCCTCTACACTGCGAGGAGCTAAATCGGTGGAGGTTTTGGACAAGGTTGACGGTTGACGCCCCCTTGGGATTGAGAGCTACTTTAGTTCAGTGATGTTTAAGTGCAGCATTTTTATGAGATGTTTACATGGGACTGGGTAAACAGTTTAATGACGGTACACTTCACTGGTACAAGGTAAACTGGATACATCAAAAAGCTTTTTTGCTTGTTTTGTTTCAATTGGGGTCCTTTGTAACTCATTTAACATAGAATGACAGACAACGCAGCGAAAATTTAGTTTTGAGTGTAGCAACATTTTCATAAAATACCAAAGAAGTATTTATTTTTATTTACACATCGCCCACTTCCACTGTGCTTTCTGCGGAGACGCGCATAGAATGACAGACAAATAAAACGCAGGCAGTAGTATGCAGGAAAATATCAACGCAGTGACTGGCGGGGGCGTCAACCTTGTCCAAAACCTCAGCCGATTCACACTGGGTATTTCACTGTCTGACCACATCTTAACCGTAATGTTGTTGTGTTTTTTGTTTTGTTTTTTCTCTGCAGACGAGACTACACCACACCTCACCTCAGCCATGGCTGACAATATCCTGGATGCTGCCGGCCAGAAAGAATCACCACAGGCTGCCAAGATTACCAGACTGGATGTGAGTGTGTGAGCGTGCGTGTAGTAGGGCATTCACGAATAGTGATTTTTAGTATTCGAATTATTCGACCTCAAAGTATTCGAATAGTCGAATATTCGACAGGACTGGCCAAACTGTCAAATATTATAAGTAAGCAAGAGGCGAACATTGTGAAAATAGCCGATCTACATGGCGTTGTGAGCATGTAGATCTGCTATTTTCTCAATATTTATCTGTAGAACCGAGTCACATTAAATGTAATACCTACAATTCCAAGTGCTTGTCAGGTTGGGGGTCCCCAGTTAAAATATGTTTATTTTGGGGGTAACGGCCTAAAAAGGTTTGAGAACCCCTGGTATAGAGCATTAACAAATTCATCCACCAGGGGCATTGACAACTCATTCTTATGACTTCCTATCTAGCCAAGCTTTATAAACTATATATTCTTTAAAGAGAAAACAATAAAAATAAGCGAATATTCGACTTCGGTGAACAACGTCGAATAGTGACTTTGATATTCGAATGTTTGAATATTTGGTGAATGCCCTAGCGTGTAGGTCTGTCACAATTATTACATAATTGTATAATTGCAAACTTTCAAAAAGTAGTGGAAATAGCAGATCTACAAGATCTGCTGCGATATACGCAGATGCGTTGTGAGCTTGTAGATCGGTTATTTCTACTATCAATGTTCTTTTTTAAGTATAAAGTTGTCAAATAGGTCAGTCATTTCTTTGTATATTTAGGTTATGTGTCACATCTGCCATGTGCAATTTCAAAGCCTACAAACCAAACAGAAATGTAACTGTCGACGACAAAAACACAATTACATCGTTAATCGCAAATATTTGAGTTACAACTAATCAGTCATGTAAATTGTTAAATGTCTTAATCGTGGCAGCCGTGTGTGTGTGTGTGTGTGTGTGTGTGTGTTTGTGTGTGTGTGTGTGTGTGTGTGAACAGTTGATTACATTATTCACAGATGGATAGTAGCTTTTGTTTGTCTGACTAGAATTCTTTCCCTCTGGATGTTGTCGTTGTACTTCAGGATGCTGAGGTGTTTGTGGACTCCAACCATCCCAACAAGGTGTTGGAGGGTCTCAACAAGCTGCGTCTCAACACTACCTTTTGTGATGTGACTCTGTGCTGTGAGGGACAGGAGGTCCCCTGCCATCGTTATGTACTGGCCTCCTTCAGCCCTTACTTTGAGGTAAACACACACTTTTATTGACCTGCCGTTGTTAACCCATGAGACCTGAGGCCGATTCTACAAATGTCTTCCAAATCCTTCTAAGGTTTTTGAAAAAACATGTTTTTCTATGATCAGTGGTTCTCAAATGTTTTCATGTCAAGGACGCCCCAAATGATGTATTTGGCCACAGACCTAGCCTGGCTTAGCCCGACTCTATACTAATGCAGCTAAATAACTCCTTGTTTTAACATGGGTGGATGATGGTATAGCTGAGCTAGGCTACCACAGACCCCCATCTCAAAACATGTTATTCCAGAGACCCCCAGAAAAAAAGATTTGAGTTACAAAAGTTAGCTTTTGTAAATATAGGCCTATGTATATTCAAAGATTTGCACAAATCTTCATGATTTAAAAAAGAATAGCAGATCTGCAAGTTCATAGCGCGGCACTCAGAGCTTATCTGCTATTTTTGAATGGTTAAAGTGGTTAAAATCTAAAGTGACACAGATGCTTTCCAGGTCATGCTATATCCAAATGAATTAATCAATTACTCATTAATGTGTAAATAAGAAACCATGGACACTCCAATCCAACCATTCACCTTTTCAACCTGCACACACAGGCGATGTTTACCTCTGGCATGGTGGAATCCACACAGGAAAGGGTGACCATAAAAGGAGTGGAACCTCACATGATTGGATTGCTGGTAAACTATGCCTACACTTCAAAGGTGTCCATCTCCACTGATAATGTGCAGGTAATGTATTATCATCATGAACAATTTACAATTTAGGCATTTAGCATAGGGCTGTCACGATTATGACATTTTACCTGCCGATTAATTCTAACTCAAATAATTGCGATTAACGATTTAAATGTGTATTTGTCGTTGACAATTACATTTCTGTTTGGCTTTTAGGCTTTGAAGTTGCACATGGCAATCATGACACATAACTTATATATACAAAGAAATTACTGACATATTTGACAATTTTATACTTAAAAAAGAACATTGATAGTATTAGTGGAAATGGACGATCTACAAGCTCACAACGCGTCGCATCGTGACGCGTTGTGAGCGACAGGGAGTTCATTCCACAGTTTGGGGGCCAGGAGGGCGAGCTGTCATCGTACATCGTACAATAAACCTTATTCATTGTCCCTGTGTTTGTCCTACATAACATCAGTGATTAATAACATTTTGTATATTTGTTCTAGGGCCTGTTAGCAGCATCAGACTTGTTGGAAGTCCCGGCTGTTCGAAAGGCCTGCTGTAACTACATGAGGCGTCACCTGGACATAAATAACTGTCTAGAGATTTACCGCTTTGCTGACGACCACTCCTGTGAAATGTTGAAGAAACACAGCATGGCTTATATTCTGAAACACTTCAGTGTCATCTACAAGCAGGTCAGTGGTTGAGGGGTCATACATTTCACAAGTTGTTAATGTTTTTGTATGTTGTTTACTGTTTTCTATTCCATTACTCAACCTGACAACTGACACAGACCTGAGTAGAAACATGTAAAGGTAACTCTTAACCTCTGAGATTCGCCAACTAATGCCAGCAGACTACAGAGTAGTGAATGAATTAATATTTTATTTTCGTGTCTGGACAATTTGACCCATCCCATATGGGATTATCAGACACATCAAATATCTTAAAACGAAGACTGACATTTCAGTGCAAACTTTGCCAACAGCTAAATTCATACAATACATATTCATATGGGCCTGCACATAGAATATATAGTAAAGTTAAACATTTAAATTCATCTATTTATAAGTCTACTAGAGGAGCACTAGTAGTACTAGAGTAGTTCCGCAGTGGTGGAGTGAGTGGCCCTGTCTCTCCCTAATGGGACTGATCGTGGGTAGCGACTGGGACGTAAGTCGGGACTTAATCAACCCCGGCTGGGTCACCCGAGTGAGGGGTATGATGTTGTGAGACCCGAAACCACTCACTGAGGATACGTCCCAGGTGCATCCATGCGATTTTTCCCCATTAACAACAGAAAGTTTGAAGCTGTTGGAAGTAGTCGTGATTTGACACATGTCACAATGTAGCTTATTCACTAAATTCACTAAAAAACAGACCATCTACTATCACCATAGAGCCCTTCAGAGGAGAAAAGGTGACTTCAGTATGAAGTATGGAAACGGTCTTCTCCATCTATCGGCTAATCTACTGTATTTATTTTTCTACCAATAGGAAGGGTTCCTCTCTCTCTCCGTGGACAGACTGACAGAGGTTCTCTCCAGTGACCATCTTAATGTTCCTAAGGAGGACATGGTGTTTGAAGCTGCCATGCAGTGGTTAGACAGGTGTCCTAGCCGCAAGCACAACTTTGAAAAGGTCAGTCATTTCGTAGTCTCACCTTGTAAAACGATCAGAGGTCTCTGCCTATCAATATGCCAGGGGTCTTCTAAATGCAAGGTTGTTTCTAGAGTAACTTTCCAATACATGCTTGGCATGCTTATTTGATACTGGCTGGTAATATGCATGATTCTACCACTTTTTGTGGTCACATGTTCAGATACTGGATTCTGATTGGCTTAAAACAGTGGTAAATCAGTCAACAACCTTGAGTTGGCTCATGGACCCCGCCCACTGTTGTGTCGCAGTTGTATAACTAAATAACCTTGCAAGTTACAACTGTGTTTTCTTTTATTTATATGGTAGAAGTGGTAGAAAAGCAATTTACCATTCGAGGGTTGTGGGTTGTTGGCTGATTTACCACTGTTTCAGGGTTGTTTGGCACTCTGCTTCGCCCTGAAACAGTGGTAAATCAGCCAACAACCCACTCCCTCTCATGGTAAATGGCTTACTTCTTATATAATGTTGTTCCAGTTGGACTAGTAAATACTTGTTGTTCTTTAAGGTGCTAGAGCAGATCCGTCTGCCTCTCATCAGTCCCTCCTACCTCCTCACTGTGGTTGAGAGTCTGGATGTGGTGAAAGATCACCAGGGCTGCCAGAGGTTCATATCTGAGGCCAAGGGGCGGCCTTACTGTAACACAGCACGTCCACGCAGGACCACAGGTACCTGCTGAACACATGCATGCATGTTGCACCTGATGATGATTTAAAAAAGCATATCTGCCAATAAAAGAATATGACTTAGGTTTGCTACCCAGGCTTCACAATGGTTATTGCATCATGATTTAATTATTTTTAGTTTACAATTCGAGCCTTCATTTAGTTTTTTTGTGCTTTTATACATGTCAATGTGCATACCAATATTCTTCTGGATTTGCAGTGACTGAATCACTGCAAATGTTGTGCTGCCTCTCTGGGGAGAGAGTTCCTGAGGGTTGGGGCTGCCACACTGAAAGCTCTACTTCAACTCTTAAATCTACTGTGTCTCACCTGCTCCTTCTCCTCTGCTTGTAGAAGTGATCGTTGTGGTGGGAGAGACTCAAACTTCCGAGGACTTTTACGAAGATGAGAGCTTTTACAAAGTTGAGAGTTTTGATCCCCTGACCAAACAGTGGAAGAATATTGTGCCCGTGCAAGTATCCAAGTATGCTGTGGTTACATCAGGTGAGGATTCATCACACCACAGAGTAACTATAGTACCACACCATACAACAAACAAAGAACCCCAATGGAAACAAGCCATTGCGCTTTCTTGGGTTTAAATCCTCTTAGGTGGCATTCACACACACAACGTTTGGGCATGTGTGAAGACACATCCATATTCTTTTTCGAATGAAAGAAACAAACGCAAATCCACAAAAAAACTGGTTTCGATTCGCTACAGCATACGCTTCACTGTTGTTGTGAATGTATCCGTCTCAAATACAGGCAATGTGGTAGATTATAGAGCCATGTGCGGGTTAAATCCATAGTTATATATAATAAGTTAAATCCCCCTCCAGACCGTCCGCTCCCATTAGATTTCTGACCATTAGCCTACGGCCCATGGCTGTCCCCTAAGTGAATGATTTCATTCCTGATCACCGCTCCCTCGATCGCGCATAGTTTATTTGAGGAGTTGCTCACAGAGTCAGATAAAAGGAAAGTGCCACTGGAGTGAGGAGAAAAATTGTATGTATCCTATATAGGCTATGCCTAATATAATATAGCAATAGGCCGATTTGTGGGTCTCTCACCCTCGCTCGCTCACTCTCTTTCTCTCTCTCTCTCTCGCTCTCTGTGCCAAATGGAGACAGACGTTTTACGCGCGGAGAAAGCCCGGTGATGCGAGGTTACGCGCGGAATGAGGAGAGAGAGAGGATTGCAGAATTTTGCGAGACGAGTCCCGCCGGCCGCCGCAGGTTTTATTTTTTGATCACATTATTATGCAGCTTGGATACATACATACTGTACATGTTTGTCCCGTGGACAGACGTGTTCTTCTAAGCGAGTCCTTGTTTCGGATGACAAAGTGCAGTGTGAGCGCAAACGTATCAATTAAATATGCAAGAATGTGGCAACTTCACCCCTCCCATTCGCATGACTAAACCGAATTATATTATGAGAATGTGGCCTTAGAATACCTCTTATCGAACGGTACTTTCCTGTGCTTTTTTCAGTGAATTGCTAAAGAAGTATTCGAACAATCAATCAAACATACTAAAACACACCATACAGTAAACAACATAGTAAGACGTAGTGTTGCATAGAATCTGCATGCAACCGGTAGAACGGTTGGTATGTAACCCATGGCACTTCTTTGATGATTTCTTTGTGAATTCTTTGGCTTTATAAGTAAAACATCACAATAAAATGGAAGATTATGTGAAGAAATGTAAAGCTGTGTGTGCATATTCAAATCAATCAAGATATAACGTGTTTTAATTCTGCTCTTCTTCCACCATAGGTTCCTCTCTGTATTTGGCCGGAGGCATTCTCGACAATGAGGTCAGCAGCGAGATGTGGCGCTATGATGTTCACCATAACACATGGTTGAAGATGGCTCCCATGAATGAGCCACGCTGGGATTTCAGTAAGATTGTCTAACAATCACCTTCACATTAACCACATTAACCCTGGTGTCACTATTTTAGGCAGGTCATATCATAGTAGGCAACATGAGCAGTGCTGCTAACCATTGTCCCTCTTATGCCCATATATGGAGGTCCCTGATGTCATCAATATTAAAGGACAACTTTAGTTTTTTACAACAAGGGTTCATATTTTAGATTGTAATTAAAGAATATATAAAAGATGAGTGTTAAATTGATTTCATTTACTTCTTTCTATTGTTTTAGAGATTCTTATTTCAGTGTTTGGGGGCATGCGTACAAGTGGCTAAATATGTAATTTTACACAGAATAAGCCCATTACCAAGATACAACGCAACCTTTCATGGTTGGATGTGACTTATGGGGGCTAGAAGTGTTACTGTAAATAGCAATAAAGAAACTGCTGGCATATTGTGTCTAAAAAGACATATTTAGCCACTTGTACGCATGCCCCCATGCGTACGCATGCCCCACGTTTTAGCACGGTAAACGCGATAAAACAATAGAACGAAGCAAATGAAAACATTTTAACATTCACTTTTTCTTTTCTCTAATTACAATCTAAAATATGAACCCTTGTTGTAAAAAAACAAAGTTGTCCTTTAAGCCCTTATCTTGGAATGCCAATATATGGACATACTGTGTCAATATCATGTGGTCTATGATGTCATACATCTATGATGTCATCTCCATGTTTGGGAAAAGTTTAATTTCAGTAATTCCCATTCAATGATGAATAAATAAATATAAATTAAACTATATAATATATCTCTTAGCAAAGGCTTGCGATTTGATTTATGGCCCAAGTTTGTACCACCAAACGGTGGGAGGAGTAGGTATAAAGAATAAAGTCAGACAAGTACTATAGTCTGGTTGCCCTATAGGGCAAACCACAAAGAATAGGGTGCAAGTGGTTAAAGATACTCCACCAGCAACTATTACACATTTCAGAATCTAGACAATATCAGTTGCTTTTAATGTTAAAATCCAATTATATGGAAATTGAAAAGGCTGTACAGGTCTCTACAGTAGGGATGTTAAACGACACATTATTTGCGAATCGACGTGTCGAGGGCAAAAATCACAAAACAAGGCTCACGGAAGCCTTTCCTCTCGACAACAACACTATCATCTTGGCTCTCAATGATCCTTTCTGCTGTGTATCATGTGTGGAGGTTTAATTTGTCTGCATCTCTCGCTCTCTCTCCCCCCCGCTCTCCGCTCTCTGACCGTGTCAACACGGGTGCCTCGCATTATGTGATTTGACATCACTGACGTGATACGCATACTTTGTGTTTTGTTTTATTGGCAATCTCTTGACAAAATCATCACACACGATGGTGACGCCGCCATTAACAAACAAGCTTTAGTTTCATGCACAAGGCAGGAGGTAAACAGATCGAGTCGGCGCGCACCGCTATGACGCGTGCATATGATAGACCAGCGCAGTCAGGTTCAGGTTCAGGTTCAGGTTCGGTTTATTAGTCAAATGCGTATCCATACAAGTACAGACAAACAATGAAATGCTTGTGCCAAGAGCACTCTCAGCCTTATTGCACACAAAACAATGACAACAACAGGTCACCCAGGACAACCCAAAAAAACAACAAAACAACCATACAGTGTGACAGTGTACAGTTTAAAAACTGCGTATATTGTACATGACTACCTACGTCTCGCTTCCATCTCTTCGTTAAGCAGCCTGATTGCTTGAGCATAAAAACTATTACTGAAACGGGTGGTGTGAGATTTGATGCTCTGGTAACGTTTTTTTGAAGGGAGGAGATAGAACAGGGAATGGGCGGGATGACAGCTGTCCTTTAAGATGTTCTCTGTCTTTTTCTTACAGCGTGTGTTATAGATTGTGTGTAGCTGTGGTAATTCTGTGCCAATGATTTTGGCAGCTCTCTTCACAATTCTCTGTAACTGTTTACTGTCTTGAGCAGTCACGTTACCAAACCACACTGTTATGCATCCTGTCAATACACTTTCTATGGTACAGCGATAGAAATTAACAAGAGCCTTGGTGCTTAGGCCAAATCTCCTGAGGCGCCGCAGAAAGTACAATCGCTGCTGCGCTTTCTTAAGGATACCTTCGCTGTTTTGAGACCATGTGAGTGAGTTTGTTATGTGAACACCCAGGAATTTGAAACTGTCCACTATGTCTACAGGTGAACCATTTATGGTTACGGGACTGTGATTGACTTCAGATTTCCTAAAGTCAACGATGATCTCTTTTGTTTTACTAACATTTAGAGAGAGATTGTTATTCTGGCACCATAGGGTTAGCTCTTCAATTTCCCTCCTATAGGCCCTCTCATCATCGTTGGATATTAGTCCTATAACCGTGGTGTCATCTGCAAATTTGAGAATAGAATTATTTCCACACCTGGCAACACAGTCATAGGTGAACAGACTATACAACAAGGGACTGAGGCAACAGCCCTGGGGCGCTCCAGTCCTGGTCAATATCTTAGATGAATGCTTGTTCCCTATTCGTACAGATTGTGGCCTGCCTGTCAAAAAGTCAAACAGCCAGTTGCAGATACTACTGCCCAGACCAAGACCCCTGAGTTTCAACACAAGCTTAGATGGTACAATCGTGTTAAAGGCAGAGCTATAATCTATGAAGAGTAGTCTGACATAAGAGTTCTTATTCTCCAGATGTTTCAAGGCAATGTGTAGTGCGAGAGAAATAGCATCATCGACTGATCTATTAGCACAGTATGCAAACTGTAATGGATCAGTATTGGCAGGGATAATGTGCGTTATATGTGATATAACCATTTTTTCCAGACACTTCATAAGAACAGAGGTCAAAGCCACAGGGCGATAATCATTAAGACAGGTGACAGGATTTTTCTTTGCTATGGGTACAATTATGGTTTCCTTGAAACACAACGGTACCGCACACAATGACAGGGACATATTGAAAATGTCAGTAAAGACTCCCGAAAGCTGGTCAAAACACAACTTAAGGACACGTGAGGCAATCCCATCAGGACCGGCCGCCTTATGAGTCCCAACGCTTTTAAAAGTTTTACTCACATCTCGTTGTGTCACCTGCAGCTCCACCGCACCGGGTGTACCCCGCACCGGTGTAACTGGGTCCGTGTTGTGAGATTCAAAGCGGGCGAAAAAGTTATTCAATTCGTCTGGTAGAGAGTCCGAGGTGTTAATAACAGCCGGCTTCGGTTTGTAATCCGTAATCGCCTGCAGCCCTCTCCACATACGCCGTGCGTCACAGCCACTATAGTTGTTCTCCAGTTTGTCCCTATATTGTCTCTTAGCGTCTCTGATCGCCCTCCTCAGGTCGTATCTGGATTTTTTGTACCGTTCCTCGTCCCCAGATTGAAAAGCGGCTCGGCGCTCCCTCAGCTTCAGACGAGTATCCTGGTTCATCCACGGCTTCTCGTTGGGATAGGAGCGAACGGTTCGCGCTGGGATGCAATTATCCACACAGAATTTAACATAGCTGGTGACAGTGTCAGCATAGTTATCCAAACTTGTGGCTGAGTCTTTGAAGATGGACCATTCTGTCGATTCAAAGCAGCCCTGGAGTTTAGATACATTATCTGTGGACCAGCACTGTACAGACCTCACCCTGGGTTGCTCGCTCTTCATCCTCTGCTTGTAGGCAGGTAGTAGTAGCACCGCATGGTGGTCAGATCTCCCAAAGTGGGGCCGTTGAACCGCTTTGTAGGCATCCTTGATGGTGGAATAACAGTGATCCAGCGTCCTTACCTTCCTTGTTGGGCACTTAACGTGCTGGTAGAAGTGCGGCAACACCGATTTCAAGTTGCAGTGGTTAAAGTCCCCCGCCACGATTGAAATGGCTTCCGGGTGCTTATTTTCCTGCTTACAAATGACATCGCTTAGCTCGTCCATAGCTTCGGATGCATTCACTTCTGGTGGGATGTATACAGCCGTCAGCAACACACAAGGAAATTCTCTGGGTAGGTAAAACGGTCTGCACCGTAGTGTTAAGTGCTCCAGCACCGACGAGCAGTGGTGTGAGACTATGTCCACATTAGTGCACCAAGAGTCGTTGATGTAAAACAGAACACCGCCCGCTTTCGTCTTCCCCGTGTTTGCCATCGAACGGTCCATGCGGAACACAGAGAAGCCATCTAGCTGTACCGCCCTGTCAGGAACGTCAGCCTTCAGCCACGTCTCCGTGAAACAGAGCACACAGCAGTTCTTTATATCCCTTTCAACGCGTAGCCGGGTTCGGAGGTCGTCCATCTTGTTGTCGATCGCTTGGACGTTTGCCAACAGTATGCTGGGGATGGGTGGTCGCGAAGGGCGTCCACGTAGCTTCACTAGTGAACCCCCTCGCTTCCCTCTCTTCCTCCTATGGCCACGCCATGTTGGAACCGTGCTGCTGTTGTTGTTATACAGTTCTCCCGGCAAATCCGGTCTGAAAACGTCCGAGGCAACAAATCTCAAGTCCAGTAACGTCTGGCGATCGTAGGTCATCGTACAGGACGCATTACGTGCAAAAACAGTGACATACAACATAAAAACCAGCAACAAGGCAAGAGCAGCTCTCAACGTGTCGCCATGCCACGGCGCCATCTTGGATTCCATCAGATTGAGTGTTTCTCAATCTGTAGACCGCGGACCTATGCCGCAGACCTGACTAGCACATGCATGCAACACAGACATGCACTGAGCACCCTGACACAGACACATACCGTTCCTCTCACATTTAGAAAACATTAACGCTTATAACGTTTTTGAACAAGCAATTACATTTTTTTTTGTGGAAAAAGTAAAAAAAATAAAATAAAAAAATTGTTGGCTTCGATAATCGAGTCGAAATTCAATTTTATTTCACATCCCTACTCTACAGGCAGCAAAATGTATCAGTTCCAACTGCAGAATAATAGATAATTTATAGATGCATTTTTCTTTTCACATTAATCACATTTCCAGCACTTGTATATAAATCTTTTCAAATTACTGTATTATTATTATTTTTCCTATTTGATTACTTATAGATGGCCATGGGTATGGGTAACCCTTTAAGTGGTAACCATTAGACATTTGTTGTTAACTGGTCAATATCACTGGTTTTATTTGCTTGTTTTGGAGCAACTGTTTTTCTGAGTTTCTAAGTTGGTCAAATAACTTTAGCTGGTTTGAATAAAATAGCTGGTGAACTTTCTTAAGACCTGGCAACCTCCACCGCCCAAACCCAGCATCCAACCTTGATGGAGCAAAACCTGTTGTTAACGGATGTTCATGTAGGCAATCTAAACTCCTTCTGAACTTCAAGATGCTTCACTTCTAATGAGCATTTTTATTCTTTCTCTTCTCAACCCCACATGGTCCACAGGACTGGTGATGCTGGATGGATATGTGTTTGCAGTGGGGGGCTGGAACGAATGGAGATGTAAGTCATTGGACCGCTACGACCCGAAGACGGACACCTGGCAGCTCATGGACTCTGTCGGTGCAGAAGAGCATTATGATGTTCATAAGTGTGATGTGTTCGCACTGGATGGACATCTCTATTTTACTGGTATGGAACATATTGATGCACCTGCAGTTCAGCCTTTCATGTGATTTTGAGCAATGCTAACTGTCATGTATGTAGGCATGTCTGTCCGGACTGTCATTGGTCAGTTGGTGCCTGTATGTCCCGCCCCATCCCACATTGGCCAAACTTTGCACACTGCTTAATGAAATTAAGTCATAAATAGCACCGCAATTCCCTCTGGGGATCCTGTGGGCGCTTGAGGCATGTTCTCTCCTCGGCGTCATCAGTGCCCATACCACAGATAGAAAAAGCTAGTCTAGCTATTATATAGGAGGTATCTAGCTGCTAGATACCTCCTCCGCCGCTGCAGTTCATTGGCGCGACTGGTAAAACAGAATAGGCGGAACTATGGAACTGTGCTAGGTACTCTGCCCACTCTGCCCCCTGTAGTGGGACAGAGGGAGTCCCGCCAGTCCCGCATCTGATTGGCCTACCGAGCGTCCCATTCTGTGACACCCAAGGAAGCGTCCTTCAGAATTCCCGAAGCTTGCCAGTCCTCTTTAACCAATGCCCCAGAGCGGAGGAGGTGTCTACCTTTCTATGTCTATGGCCCATACCCTTTGCCAAGTGGGGTTGGCAAAAGGGCCTTTCTGTGTGGAGTTTGCATGTTCTCCTCGTGTCTTCTAGGGTAGGGTACCCTCACAAAAAAACATGCAGTAATCTGTACTGCCTCCCCCTGGCCAGCCGGGGCGCCTGATGGAGGGGAAAGGAACTGTTTGGAATAATGCGTTCCTTCCACACGATACATCCAATTGGGGAATCTCCCCTGTCAGGTGAAAAGAAGCAGCTTGGACTGCTCATGCATAGAAGGAAGCATGAGGTCATTCCGTTGCTCTCCCCAGGTTGGCAGAGTGTAGCGCCCAGGGTTACATTAGATAATTGTCACTGCGTGAAAAATAGGTTGCAAAATCGCAGGATAAATGTATTTGTTTAAAGAAAAAGGAGCGCTCGTTTTCTATTAACCATGACGAAGGCGCGCCGTCTCAGGCGACCTTGATCCAAGTGAGACACCGCTGAGCGAGTCGCTGTGTTGAGTGTTAGGACGGTCGCATGAGCCGACTCAGTGCCGTTAGAACTTGTAAACCAGGGGGCCAGAATAGTAAATATTGTTGTGGGGACTGCTTTAGCACTAGAAAACGAGTGCTCCTTTTTCATTCGTACTGGTTCTTCAAACATACTGGAACACACACACATTTCAAACATACTGGAACACACACACACACACACACACACACACACACACACACACACACACACACACACACACACACACACACACACACACACACACACATATATATATATATAGTGTAATTGTAGGGTTAGGGTTAGGGTTAGGGTTAGGGTTAGGTAATAATTTACAAATACTATGGTATTATTATGAATTAATGGTTCTCCTGTTGGTGGTGAATAATGTTTTCCCTTGTGTGTCCTCCTGGACTCTAGACCCGGTGCCAACTAAACGTTGGGAAAACACGCCCCGGACGGTCAAGTACAACCCGAAAACATCCGTGTGGACAAAATTCGCTCCTATGCCGATTTTACGGCATCAATCAGCTGGTTGTGTTCTGAATGGAAAGCTCTATGTTACAGGTATATCTCTTTATTAAGGCTCTCAGTCAGTGGTGGAAGAAGTACTAAAAACAACAATACAATACAATTTTATATATATATTATATATATATATATATATATATATATATATATATATATATATATATATATATATATATATATGGCCGCTCCCCATACACACCCACTGTAACTTTTAACCATGATAGATTCATTAAAAACACACATTTATTTTTCTGGTGACTCATAATACCCTCCTAATACGTGAGCTGGCCGTGTCTTTTCGATAACGTTTTTCAGTTATTTTTAATAATTCTTTGGAAAAGATTTAATACAATAAGTGGCTGGTATCTTCCTTAGAGATGGGGTGAGAAGTTCAATCACACGAGAGAGACTTGGAGTAGAACCGCTGCTCCTTCACTTGGAAAGGAGTCAGCTTAGGTGGTTCGGGCATCTAGTACGGAAAGTGAAATGTGAAAATGTAACCTGACTCCGCCTGATGGTGGCAGCAAACCTCTGGGACCGCTGAAAGAGAGTTGATATCCCGTAAAGTCCCAGTCCGGACCAATCAGCGGCAGCTACGGGCGGGCTCTATCAGCACTGTAGCGCTGAGACTGGCCTGTGTCTGTGATGGACAGGCAGCCCCATCGAATCACCTGCTAAATAGCTTGGAAAAAATGGACACGCTTCCTACAGCCATTAGGTGGAAGTGAATCCAGATGGTGCAGCTTGCATAGCAATGCTGCCACCATCTGGCGAAGTCAGGTTAGTGAAAATGAGGACACCCTCGAAAACGAGTTGCTGCAACTCAATGGGTTGATCCTCTATTGAAATTTCAAATAAATACAATAAATAAAATATCCCTTTAAGTCGGGATAACAAAATCCGGCGCTAGATGGCTATTCTATGGTTCACCAAATATTTTCCTATTCGGGGGCACTTCGCCTGATGACAACATGACGTCACCGGAACCACCAAAGCTTTTCTCTCTTTTTTTGCGTGTGTATGACGATCGCATTGGTGCAGTCAAACAGCTCTATCTTTCACATGGACGCTCCCTACCGGACATGGAATATTTTCAAATTCTACGAGACCTGTGCATGCGTGACAGAGAATATTCTGTGATTTTTCAAAAGTAGGCGAAAGACACACTAAATCCAGGCACCCAATGTGTTAAAAGTAGAATAATTGAGTAAATCCCTTTCCACCTCTGATCTTAGTTCCAATACACTCACTTGTCTTAAACAAATTAACTCTTTAAAGGAATAGTTCACCCCCAAAATGACTTTTTGGAGCTGTGTGCAGCTCCCTATACGTGGCTGTGTGGGTCTGTCTGTCTGTCTGTGTGTCTGTGTGTGTGTATGTAGCCTGAACTTCCTAAACTTCGGCACGCCACTAGTCCCACAGTTTTGCCACCACACACTCGCGCCATATGTCAAATCGACCGGCTTACTCGGGAATCGTGGGCTATTACTTTTCTAAGAGAAAGGTTCTATAGTTTAATTGATATTAATTTATTAGTGAATTAATTTTCCCCATTGACTTATAATGGGAATCGCAAAAACTCACATTCAATTATTTGTCTCTCGCAAACCATAGGGGCTAGAGTTTCAAGACTTGGAGAGGAGGTTCATAATGATTTCAAGGATTAAATGAAAAATAATTGTGTCATTTGGCCTCATGGTGGCGCCATAACACCCCACTTTACGTTTTGGCCTGTAACTCTTGAACCGTAGGTCGGAAAATTAAAAATATTTTTTCCCTGGATTCCTTGGGCCATGACGCATCTCCCCATATAGGCCACGCCCATTTGCGCCATGATAGATTGTCCGCCATCTTGAATTTTCTCCAAAACACACTTTTTGCTCCTTTTCCTACATATTTTCTTCAAATGTCACAAAAATCGGTACACATGATCCACACACACACACACACACACACACACACACACACACACACACACACACACACACACACACAGCTCCACTTCACACGGGTGTGATTTTTTTCTATTGATTACCCATGCCATAGAGACTTGAGTTCAATAATATTTTTTTTGTATTTGTCGCATTCCTAAGACCAAAATGTGATTTTAGTAAATGTACCCCTATTGATTCCGGATGGGGACACAAATGCTTGGCCCCTGGATGGGGAAACCATCAAATTAGGAATTAGGAATTAGGAATGCGACAAAAACTAAAAATATTTTTGAACTCTATGGCATGAGTAATCAATAGAATAAAAGTCATTTTGGGGGTGAACTACTCCTTTGTGTGTGTGTGTGTGTGTGTGTGTGTGTGTGTGTGTGTGTGTGTGTGTGTGTGTGTGTGTGTGTGTGTGTGTGTGTGTGTGTGTGTGTGTGTGTGTGTGTGTGTGTGTGTGTGTGTGTGTGTGTGTGTGTGTGTGTGTGTGTGTAAATAAATACAAATCGGTCTTCGGTGCCGGGTACCTCAGACTATTCGACGAGTTAATAAAACAGTCACTATCCCGTTCATTCTTGTTCATCTATAGGTGGTGTGCATATTAACGAAGAAGACATTGGTCAGATTCAAAATTCGATGGAATGCTACAACCCTACGACCAACCAGTGGACCATGTGTTCCCCCATGCGAGTGAAACGCTACTCGCACAGCATGGCTGTGGTAGATGGAAAGATCTACGTTCTAGGAGGGGTGAAAGAGAGTACCAGGAACAGCAATAGGTATGACACTGTTGCTCCACAAATGTCTAGGAAAAGGTGTCTTCTTGTTCATACCAGACATTTCTCTAATGGCTGTCTGTCTGTGTCTCTCCATGTAGTATTGCCTGGAACATCGAGTGCTACTGTGAAGAGACTGACACGTGGAAAACCGTGGGGCAGATGGCTGCTCTTGCCGACGGTTTGAAATGTTTCTCTCTCAAGGTGAGGAGGGATCATGGTCCACCCATAGATAATGAAGATGATGAATCTGAAGATGACTGTTCTGATGAAGATGATGAAACTGAAGATGACTGTTCTGATGAAGATGATGAATCTGAAGATTACGATCCCCCTGAGCCTTTTTCGCTCTGAATGGATTGACACTTAAAGTTGCCCGACTGCCCGGGGCAGGTAAATAAAATGATTTGCCAGGTGAAGTTTGCTACCAGGTTGCCCGAACGGGCAAGCACACATTTTGAGTAACACAATGAGATATCTGTCTTTAGATACTTGAACAGGAATAAAGTGCTGCTGCGTCTCTCTCCTCTGTCCCTCACTCCTCTCACACACACACACACACACACACACACATGCACGCGCAAGCTCCTTCGAAAACAGCTAATCTACAAGCTCACATTATAATGAAGGCACCCAGCTAGCTAGCTGCAACTAGTTATAAATCAGTGGGTTTCATTTGCGCAAAACATCAACGTGAATATGTTTGCAGGATTATAATCTTCTCCTCTCTCTTTATGCATGGGCACGCAGCAAAGCTAGCCGCGAGCCACACGCAGTAGTATATGAAGAAAAGTAAAAAGAAAAATAATGTCCAAAAGTGCTTCTTTAGGCCTGAATTATGCTTTGCACATGGAAAATAGTCAATATGAGCTTTCCTGTGCAGAACACAGGCACAAAGCAAATACTGTATATGGCTTCAGTGACTCAATTGAGGGTGCATGTGATGAAGGAAAATAAAGATGTTTAAATAAACAATACATATATAAATAACTAAAACAAAACAAAAAATAAAGACTTTGTTTTTCTTCTTTTCCCCCCCCAAAATGATTGATATTTTTCATAACTGTTGCCCTTGTCTGTCCCAAAAATCTACTGTGATGGATATGTCCAAGTTATTGTCTAACAAAAGTCTATTGCAGAGCATAGAAGTCTGTTCTCGAGAGACCACTAGCACAGTGGAAAGGTTCACTCTCCCGAACACGGGACAGTGTGTTCGTAAGAATGTGGGGATTTGAACCTCTATATACCTAGACTCCACAGTGGTGGACTTTATTTAACCTCTATATACCTAGACTCCACAGTGGTGGACTTTATTTAACCTCTATATACCTAGACTCCACAGTGGTGGACTTTATTTACCCCTGTGACAACCAGGTGCCACTGATTTTGACTTTTTGGGGGGGCGGGACACAGTGATGTAACTGCAGATGAGGTTTATAATTAAAAGGCAGAATGGCGACCAGGCATGACTATACATATTGTTTAGCGTTAGAGCACGTAATAATTATAATTTGAGTGGAATAAAAAGTACAGTGTTAACTCTTGTGATGTATAAATTATTGAGAAATTATTTTAGAAATATTCAAGTTGATTGATAAGTGGGCCATGGTCCCTTTTAAACAAACCAAACAGTCCTGATTTAAAAGTACCTCAAGATTGCATTCAAGTACAGTACTCCAGATTAGATCTACTCCTCTTCCACCCCCCTTTTCTTTTTGTTAAGCCTTTGTATTTATGCCTTATTAGTGTGGTCGCCCGACAGGGGCAACCAACACATTATACCATAGTTTTCTCGATAACATTTTTTTGGGGTGGGGGGGACAAATGAGAAGAATGTAATACAATAAAAGCCTGTTTAGACCACAAAAATCAACTAGGTGTTTTTAATTATTCTGAATCCATTACAAGCATTTGTTTTGCATGAAAAACATTCATTGGGCCAAAATCGACACAAAAAAAACGATGGTTTAGTGATGAGTCATCACTTTTCGCAGGGTGTAGGGTCCATTTTTGGCCCAAGGAATGTTTTTCGTGCAAAACAAATGCTTGTAATGGATTCAGAATAATTAAAAACACCTAGTTGACCCTCACATCCCACTTAAAGCATATTTTTGGGAGTGATTTTTTCCCCCCGTATAGTACAGTGTATAGTAAGTGAATGAGACCCAGAATTACCCTAACTGTCAAACATTTTGCTAAGGATGTTGAATTTCAATCTTTGTTAGATATGTTACTAGACACCTTTACGAACACATTGGTGAAGAAATTGTTTGGTAAGGAATTTATTCCCAGATTTGACAGATATTCTGCTAATTTTTCCTGACTATTAAGAGTGGTAGATGTTTGTATCCCATGGGTGGAAGAGTGGTCCAAAACCTATGATTTAGAGGTGTAGTTACATGTTGTTCCCACCGGAGGGTGCAATACTGTACAGAAACCACATCCCGTTCTGTAATCATGTTGACTTCCTCCCAGGTTGGTTTGGATGCTGCAGAGCTGTGAAGAATTACTGGTATGAAAAACACACTGAATAATCATATATTGATTCCATAATGCATTCATAACTTCTCATTGGAGTCCTGACCAAAGAGAACTTTAGAAGTTTAGTGTTGCAGTGAAAACACACTAGGCCCAAACAAAGCCTGTTGTTAAATGCTAATGCTAACTATGTGATAATAACATAACATACTTATGACTGGGAGTGGCAGAATTTCACTTTATTTCTGTGCCTTAGGGCAGTGGTTCTCAACCTTTTCAGGCCGCGACCCCCAAAATAATCATATTTGAACTGGGGACCCCGAAAATAATCATATTTGAACTGGGGACCCCCCCACCCTGACGAGCACTTGGAAGTAGCAGTTGGCATTCCATTAGTTTGTCTCCATCTGTTTGATTGTGAAAATAGCAGATCTACATGCTCACACGAGGTGTTGTGAGCATGTAGATCTGCCATTTTCACATTTTGGCCTCCAATATTAGACAATGTGGCCAATGTTTGACCAGTGGTACTAAAAAGGTCTTAAAAGTCCTTAAATTGTCACTTTAGAAATGTGCAGATACCCTCTAATACACTTATACTGTATGTTGGTCTGTTTACTGTTGAGTGAGGAAAACAATGTTAACATTAAGCTAAACATCTGGGGACCCCCCAAAATAATTTGGGGTCCTCCCCAGAGGGTCCCGACCCACAGGTTGAGAACCACTGCCTTAGGGGAGAACAGGGTAAGATGGGCCTGTGTGTAAGTTAAACCACCCCCTGTATCTTAAACATGATACACAGGAGTTGTCTTGTGACCTTGAAGTAAGGAGTCAGCCATCATCAAGTTGAGACACATTAAAGGGATATTTCACTTTCAAAAAAACTTTTGGTCATTTTATTGTCTAATCATGCTTTTATGAACACGCACCCTGGACCGTTTTTAATTTGCTTGATTGAATATTTAAATGTTACCAGGCCCTCCAGGCCCAGGGCCTCTCCACATTCACACCCATTGTAACTTCAAACTCCATTTTAACCATGATAGATTCATTAAAAACACCCATTATTTTTTCAGGTGACTCATTGCGACCATCAGGTCGCAGTTACTGTCAAAACCTCGACCAGCTGTCCGTCAGTCAGTCAGTCTGTCAGTCAGTCTGTCACACGTCACACTTTTGCCCTGCTCATATCTCGGCAACCCTTGCCCCGATCCATACCTCCACCCATCAATTCTCACATGGCCCTCTTCTAGCGCCACCATGAGGCCGATTCTTGCAATACACATTTTTGGACACTGCTCCTACAATTTTTCCCTAAAATCACGCAAATCGGTACACAGTATGTCTACACTCATCTCATCAACATGGATCTGTCCCATATAGCGCCACCATCAGGCCGATTTTTTCGAACACATTTTTGGACACTGCTCCTACACATTTTGGCCTAAAATCACGCTGCGACCTGGCGGTCGCTTATCTCCCGATTAGGGAGTCTTACTGGTACTACCCTCTAGCTCTGGTCCATCGCGTTACCTCCCGGTGACGCTCTGACAGACCCGTCGGCAAATGAATAGACCGCGTTTTCTCAGCCCCTACGAGCGCTCAACTTCAGTCGAAATAAACAAAACTACTTCACTACTCACCAAACCAAAGGTAGTTTTGCGTTGTTGAAAGTCTATTCTCCACGGTGGTGAGCCCCTCAGCACCCCACCCACTCTGCAAAATACACTATTTTTGGAATGAAATAAAGTGCATCCAACTCGACCGCCGCTTATTTCCGGGTTGTGAACCATTGTATCTGCGGTGGCCGCTAGGTGGCTCGAGGTGGGTACGTTTTATTTCATGACAAAAATTATTATTTTACAGAGTAGGTGGGGTGCTGAGGGGCTCACCACCGCGGAGAATAGACTTTCAACAGCGCAAAACTACCTTTGGTTTGGTGAGTAGTGAAATAGTTTTGTTTATTTTGACTGAAGTTGAGCGCTCGGAGGGGCTGAGATATCGCGGTCTAGCCATTTGCCGACAGGTCTGTCAGAGCGTCACCGGGAGGTGACGCGATGGACCAGAGCTAACTACCCTCCTAATACGTAAACAGGCTGTATTTTTTCCAATAACTTTTTTAATTTATTTTTAATACATTTTTTTTTCTTTTTTTTCCCCCAAAAGATTATTATGTGTGTACATAATGGCTGTGCCTGAGGAACCCGAGGATCTCATCTTCATAAAGTTTAGTGTTCTACCACTTAGTTAGGTGGATAAAGAGGGGGTTGGGGAAATCATTTTATTTTTTAAATTGTCTGTCTAGATTTATTGATATCAGTCATCTGGGGGGGGGGGGGGGGGGGACAACAACTTTATATAGTTTGTCGGGTGGGTATTCAAATAAATACAAATAAATCGTTTACTTGCCCGTCACTGAAAACAATACATCCCTCCCTGTATGTGTGCTTCTCCCACAGAGCCTATGGGTGTCGGCCAATGAGCTTGATGATTAGGTGCATTGGGAGCACCTGGTGGCCAGTACTCCCTGGAGCCCTACATAAGACTGGGTGGCAAGCCAGTCTCTCTCTCCCTCTCCAGATGACAGCACCCCTTTTGTTTGCTTTCCCTTATGTTTGAGTTTGCACACTCTACAACACCCCACCCTACACCTACCACACATCCATGCATTGCTGACACTACTGATTACTGATCTACACATCTGTTATGTGCCTGCACATATGCACACCTCACTATACAGCATGATGACCATATTTGTTCACTAATGATTATTTGTCCTCTGGTTTAATGTCCACCCTGACTGGCTGGCTCTGATCTGCTCTGCTGCTGTTTCTATGCATGGCTATTGGCTAGACATTCAACCTGCAACTCAACTGATGATTGGCTTGGTTTCTCCGTCCTGTGTCAGCTGCTCTCCATCTGTGATTAGGGCCTAGGCTAGAGTGTTTGTCAGCTCCCATGAGTCCCCCAGCACCCCAACAGCGAACACCCAACATGTGGTTCCTTAGTTAAGTTTTCCTGTATTTGTTAAGTTCTGATGGGTTGGTCGTAAGTATTATTTGGTTGTTTTTCGTGATCATAGTTTAGCTTTTTACTTTGTTTTGGTAGTTTATGGGAGCTGTGGTGGGTTGACGGCCACATAGTGGCTGGCCCACCCAGCTCCCCTCTTTTGTTAGTGGCCAGCCTGTCCTTTTCTTTTGTTTGGTTAGGATTTTTGTTAGGTCTTACAGTAGTTTGTTACACTTGACACTTGTGTTTCTTTGCAACATATTCCATGATTTGGTGTGTAACAATAAAAGCACTTGAATTATGCACCAGCCTTTATGTAAAATAAAGATTCAATGCTTTTTGAGACCTGACTTTGTCCGTTTATTATGTTATAGCCCTTGGTATTTGAGCCATATTTAAAGGGTCGTAACAGCCCAAACTCTTGAAAGTATTACTTAAAACATTTTGTTAATAAATTATTTTTACATTTAAAACCACTACCACGTGTCCTCCTCAATTTGTCATGGCCCCACAGGCTGGGCTGTGACACATACACATTTAATTGTATATTTAATAATTCAGTATAATTCAGTTAATTGAGAAACTTTATAAACTTTAAAGTTTCTAATGTTTTTTAATAGTGTGATGATACTTGCCTATTGTAGCACTTTGAGATTGTCACGAATGTGAAGTGCATTATAAATATAAATATTGTTAGCCTTTTTTAATGTAACTCTCTAAAGTGAGAGGCAAAACAAGAAAGAACTTGTGGCTGAAACTGCTATAGTTTTGATCATCTGAAACTAAGAAATCCATATGACAAAAAGGGTAACAGGTGGTTTTAAACAATAACCTGGAATATAACTCAGTTGTGTCAAAATGAACCCTGATCATCAGGGGGTGATCTAGTAGATTCAGTCATTCTATCAGGGGTAGAGGTGTTTGCAGTGGATTTCCATCTTTTGACCTGTCATCTCTCCTTTCAACTTTAAATATAACCTCCAAAATCCTATTAGTGTGAAAGGCCTGGTGGTGCAAGAGTAAAGCAGATGCCTCACAACCTGAAGGTTGAGGGTTTGAATCTTGGTCAGGGAATGTCTTCATTTTTCTTGTTTTTAAGGCGGTGAGGGCGGAGAGAGCCCAGCTCCCTCTTCACGCCCTCTTTTAGCCCTGGTGGAAGAGGGAGGAGTTTGCAGCTGCCACACCTCCAGGGGGAGGAGCTTTAGAAATGTACAAATAAGTTAAATTACTTTTATTCAATTTATTGTTTTTTTCCCCCATTTATGTTAGTGATTTTTCCCAGGTTTTTGTGTTTCAAGTTTTTTTTTTTATATATTGGTGAATCTGACCATGAGCAGTTTTATTGTTTCACTTTTTGTTGTTTGAGTTCATTGTGGTGCACTTTTGGGTTGGTTTATTGGCTTTTGATGTTATTTTGAGTTTTGAGATTTTCAGTTTTGTTTGGGGATTGAACCTGGAACCTTTGACTTTTAAACCTTGGTTTTAACCATTGAGCCATTCTGGCATGGCTGATACTTTGGCGGAGGTAATATTTAACCCAACTTTTAGAATTTAGATGGACAGTGAAAATATCCATTGGGGAATTGAACTCCTCACCCCTGGTTTGTTAAACCTGAGATTATCTCTTGAGCCACACTGAAATGGATGATACTATGGCGAAGGTAATACTTAACCCAACTTTTAGAATTTAGATGGACAGCGAAAATATCCAGTGGGGAATTGAACTCCTCACCTTTGGTTTATTGAACCTGTGTTCATCTCTTGAGCCACACTGGCATGGATGATACAATGGCGGAGGTAATACTTAAACCAACTTTTAGAATTTAGATGGACATCGAAAATATCCAGTGGGGAATTGAACTCCTCACCCTTGGTTTGTTAAACCTGTGATTATCTATTGAGCCACACTGGCATGGATGATCCTATGGCGAAGGTAATACTTAACCCAACTTTTAGAATTTAGATGGACAGTGAAAATATCCATTGGGGAATTGAACTCCTCACCCCTGGTTTGTTAAACCTGTGATTATCTCTTGAGCCACACTGACATGAATGATACAATGGCGAAGGTAATACTTAACCCAACTTTTAGAATTTAGATGGACAGCGAAAATATCCAGTGGGGAATTGAACTCCTCACCTTTGGTTTATTGAAACTGTGTTCATCTCTTGAGCCACACTGGCATGGATGATACAATGGCGGAGGTAATACTTAAACCAACTTTTAGAATTTAGATGGACAGCGAAAATATCCAGTGGGGAATTGAACTCCTCACCCTTGGTTTGTTAAACCTGTGTTCGTCTCTTGAGCCACATTGACAAGAAAAGTTACTTCAGAGAACGTAATAGTCAACCTACGGTGGGGGGTTCTTCAGGCTTCAGTATTATGTTGATCATGGCCAGTAATGTCAGTATCATGTCCAGTATCATGTCAGTAATAATTATGGTCAGTATCATGGCCAGTATCATTTAAGTTATTCTATCAGGGGTAGAGGTGTTTGCTGTGGATTTTAATTTTCTGACCTGTCACCTCTCATTTCAACTTTAACGAGCACAGGTCTCCACCAGGCCACACAAATCGGCCTGTTATAGCGCCACCATGAGGCTGATTTAAAAAATGTGGGGCAGAGGTTCTGAATTAGCATCCAGGGAGTGTGTGTGCTCAGTTTGGCAGCGATCGGGCCAACGGCGCCGGAGATTAGCTGGTAACAACCAGGCCACACAAATCGGCCTGTTATAGCGCCACCATGAGGCTGATTTGAAAAATGTGGGGCAGAGGTTCTAGATTGGCATCCAGGGAGTGTGTGTGCTCAGTTTGGCAGCGATCGGGCCAACGGTGACTGAGATTAGCTGCTCACAAACTGCGAGGACGCACGGACGGACGCACGCACGCACGGACGGACGGACGGACGGACGGAGGGGAAAACATACTCTCCCTCAGCCTTCGGCTGGTGGAGACAATTCACCCTTTGTTAGCCTCCTGGTTGGTCCCTGACTGACCAACCAGCAGGCTCTATCTGCCTTGTCCCGCCCTGGTTCCGCCTTTTTTATGTTGAATTAGCTAAAACATAATTTTTGGAGAAATAAAAACATTTAAAAACATGCTGATTCACTATACTGCCACTGAGCAGCTCCAATTGACTGAAACAAAGTTTGAAATTATAATTGAGCACACAGAATAACAATATGAAGCAACTGAATTAACATGGCAGTGGATGGAATGTCCCACTGAATGTCCCACCAAGACACAGCAACCAATGTGTGGAGAGGGGCAGGACAATGGGCGGGACTTGACAAAGGGTGAATTATAACCTTCAAGATTGCATTAGTGTGCATGGCCTGGTGGTGCATGAGTGTAGTAGATGTCTCACTATCTGAAGGTTGAGGGTTTGAGTCTTGATAAGGGTATGTCTTCATTTTCTGTGTTTTTAAGGCGACAGGGGCGGAGACAGCCCAGCTCCCTCCTCACACCCTCTTTTAGGCCCGGTCGGTGGAAGAGGGAGAAGCTTTAGAAATGTACATATTAAGTTAAATTGTTTATTCAACATTGTCTTTATTGGGGCTTTTTATATTATTATGTTAGTGTTTTACCCAGCAGTTTTATGGTATTTTTCGGTTTATATGTGACGGTCATTGATTTTTCCCATTACCATTTTATTTGATAATTGTTTTGTTGAGACATTTGAGTTCCATTGTAGTGCACTTACAGTTTGATTTACCAGCTATCTTAATTGTTTGGGGGGTTGAGATATTTCAGTTTTATTTGAGGTTTGAACCTGGAACCTTTGATTTGAAAACCTTGGATTTAACCTTTGAGCCACGCTGGCATGGACTGCTCAATGGCGAACGTAATACTTAACCCAACTATTAGAATTTAGATGGACAGCAAAATATCCTGTGGGAGATTTGAACTCCCTGCTTCAGTGAAAAAGTGAAAGATGATATTCATCCAGATTTTGGACTCCAGAGATCTTAAAGTTGTGTGTCTGTCAGCCTCTGTGATTATCCAACACAACACACTGTCAAGGGCTGGGACTTGAACCTCTGACTTCTCAACCTCAAGGCAGTTACTCTATTCATTGAGCTGCAGTGACACAGACATTTACAATCCATTGTCAAGTAAAATCTGATCAATACAAATTTGGCTGCAGACCACTATCTGAAAACATGTAGTGCCAGGAGCTCCTATAAGAACTTGTACAAACATGCTCTAGTCATTTGTATTGTTATGAACATGGGTTTTATGAACATCACCATCTCTCATTTACACAGTATAAACTGTACATACAAGGCCTTCTTCTGCTGTGTGCTTTCTGACATTATAGATCTTGTTTATTTTCTTTTTTAGCTACTTGATTTGGCAAGGTCCTTCTCATCTCTTTACATTCCAAAATATTTGCAATGATTTACTTGTCAGGAGCCCATGTAGGAAATAAGATGCAGATAGAACAGCTGGAGCCAAATTATATAACTCTGTAACCAAATATGTTAAATGATATAAACTCTTCAGAATTGAACGATTTGCTTTAATGAGGATAATCTTGAGAATCAAATGGGTGGAGCTTGGTTTCCATCAGCCAGGTTTGCTAAATACTTTGAGTTCTATTATAGGCTTGTATTTATCTCTGCACTATTGTTGAGGTTGCATAAAATGCCAGATTCTCTCAACTTTGGGACATTTCATACATTTTAGGTGAATTAGTAAACATCTTCCACCCTTGATAGGTGAGTTGAAAAGGAATCAAATCAGTGTGATATTGTATTAGGAAGGTTAAAATGTTCCTCCATTTGGAACACCATATACATTTAGTGATACAACAGAGTATACAAGGTATCTTTACATAATTGGTATTGCTGAATTCAGTAGATTGTCACAGTCACTACAAAGTAAAGAGAGCGTGTCAGAGCGTGATGTCAGAGCGGCAAACCCATAGACCGTAAAAAAGTGTACACAGACAGACGTCTGGAGAAATGATGTGCTGTTTCTCATACTAAACTGCTACCTTCAGTCACAACAATCTATACAATATCATACTGATTTTATTTCAATTCACTTATCAATGGTAGACTTTTTTTTTTACAAATTCACTTGAGTAGAAATGTATGAAATGTCCCAAATTTAGATTATTATTATTTTAAAACTGCTACAATGGTTACTGTACATATAGTCTTCAATGTTTTCAGGCCAAGGACCGCTTAGTTGAGAGAGATGAAGCAGGGACCCCCACTACGTTTTCATAGATTCCGTATAGTTTCATTGTTTGACAGCACAATCATCGTTGTATTTTGGATTCATGCCAATTTGTGTTTTCAGATACGTATTTAACCACTTGAACCGTCAACACGTAACTTGACATTTCACTCTGTACTTAGTCTGCTCTTTTTACCATCTACACCAACCGTCTTTGCCGAAAATAGCTGATCTACAAGCTCAATGCCTCACAGCGCGAGGTGTTGTGAGCCTGAGTAGGTCTGCTATTTTTGGAAGCTAGGATTCAAGTGGTTAATATAAAAAAGGGGATAAAAGTTTCTAACACACAAAGATTTGGAGGACCCCCTGTGGGGTCCCAGACCCCCTGTTGAAGACCCTTGACCTAGAGCCTAAGAATAGTGTATGTACAATGTACATAATTTTATTTTACCAAAATGTAGAGTGGTGTATAAATATTGATCCAAAGCTGTGTATCATCTGTGGTAAACATTTAGACTACTGTAGATCCAGTTGTCAAAAAAGCCCACTGCAGAGGGCCTTAAATTCATACTAAATGTAACTCAACGGAGAGATGATTGAAGTTTTTAAAACCCTGTCTCCATATACAGATGATATACTTTCTTTCAAAGTGAAGTGTATCTTGTCATGTATCATGTAGAGCAGGGATGTCAAACTCAAATGCACAGGGGGCCAAAGTTTAAACAATGGTACAAGTCGAGGGCCGGACTGGTTCAATGTTTATTTAAACGCGGGCTTGCGGTTGCAGGCCCTCGATATGCGCCAATGCACTAGCAGTGCATTGTGGGACTTGTAGTATTATGGTGGTGCATGTGTAACAGAGTGTCTCATTGCCTCAGCCTAATGGCATCAAAAGTCTAAAACGTATCTACCCCAGTCCATAGGGATATCCCTTTGGTCTGATGGGTAAGATGTTGTACTTACATGCGGGACACCTTGGTATCGAATCCCAGGCATTGCATGTGCAATATACCAGTGGCCAGTGGGCCAGTTCTAATAGTAATTAAATTTCATCCCGCGGGCCAAAGATAATTCAATCACGGGCCTGATTTGGCCCCCGGGCCTTGAGTTTGACATATGTGATGTAGAGCAAACTATTCCAGTAAGAAAAACTGTGAGCAACAAGTTGCAAACGCCAAACGTTGATAGTGAGAGCAAACATGCTCTAGTCCCAAGAAGTGGAGTAGAGTTGATACAACATTGTTTAACATACAAAAAGATGGTTTAATTTGTGGGAAGGCCAGTACAAGAGCAGAACATCTGACAGCCATTATGACTGCTACAGGTAAGAGTACCGATACAAGGTCCTTCATGCAGCATCAGAAAGGTTGATGGAGTTGTATTGTACATCAGTGGTTGCTTTCATACCCATATATTTGTGTATGATGCCAAATATCATAAAGGCTGCCTTACGCAACAGGATAAAGCAGTGGCCAGACTAAAAAGAAAAAACAGTACACAGTATAAACATTGAAGGCCTTCTGCTGTGTTCCAATCAGAATGTGTACAGTATCGTACATATTGTTAGGCTCTCTCTACAGTAACCATATTGTTAGCAGTGATACTAATTAAGGCTCTGTTCCATTCTGGTGAAAAGGACAGCTCTGTTACACTAGATGAAACATTAAGTTAGGTCACTCTTCAGCTTTTTCTTCCTATCGCCAAAATAAAAGTCTGGGTTTCCGAGGCTACTCTTCAGCTAGCTTACTTGATTAGCTAATAATTGTCTCCACCAGCCGAAGGCAGGGGGAGAGCCGATGTTTGCAAAACACATTTCTATACACTACTCCTACAGATTTTGTCCAAAAATCACGCAAATCGGTAGACAGCATCTCTACAGTCATGTGATCGACCCGGATCTGTCTGATTGTCCATATTCCATCCTGATTGGCTGATATTGGCTTTCAAAGTTTTTAATATTGGCCCATTCTGGACAAAATGCCTCAAATCACAAATGCAGAGTGCAATTAACATGAAATCACGCACAAACATTCCCACTAGGCCGAGGAAGAAATGCCACTTCAAATTTTTTAAATCAGCCTCATGGTGGCGCTATAACAGGCTGATTTGTGCTTTTACCTATAACTCCACCGATCAGTTTCAAACTTTGTAAGCGCTATTGACTATGATGAAATTGGTGCTTTCATCATAGTGCTCACTTTTGACTATTGAATAAAATAATTAACTAGGTTTTGCAACTAGTTTCTCATTGTAGTAAGTACTAAATTAAGTTTATTCGAGCAAACTTTTTAACTGCATTGCTTTGAGCTGTTCTATTAACTAATTACAACTAATTAACTTCACAATAAGGTTAAACATTCAATCTTTAACTGTAAGACTATGTGACTTCACTTGTCAGAGAATGATATCAATGATGGAGCTGACACTTTGGGTCAGGGTGTGACTCAGGAGATTGTCAAGAGGCAGAGCAGGTCTAATACAAGATGATTTATTCCACCAAACACAGGATCAAAAAATACAAGATGATTCATTCCACCAAACACAGGATAAGAAAAATAACCATAGACATACACTAGAACGCACGCAACTAAACCCTGCACCAGCATTCTGGACTGGTCTGGCAGAGATCTCAAGGAGCTGAGTTTTAAATACTCACGGGGTTAACCAGACGGTCACCAGCACTTTCGCCTATAACATATTCGCCTACACGCATTTGGTCCTTTCGCCTGGCATTTTCGCCTTGGAGGAGAGTCTTTTCACCTACCTGTCTGAGCCATTTCGCCTACCCTCAATTCTGCTGTCAGACTGTCCATGTTTGCAAATTATCTCTTTGTCATTTAAATATTATAGTGACTGCGACAGTGGTGTCAAGTGAATCTAACAGTTTACTTGACATTTATTATTTACATCACATTTTATTCCTAAAAAATGGCAAAATAGTTGTTTATGCCTGTTGACAGGCAAGGTTGATTCTATAGGCTATTTAGGTGTAGCATATCTTATATAGACCTATAGGCTAATAGCCTACATATATATTTTGTATAGCCTAATGTTAAAACAATATAGGCCTACAATACTGTTCATTTTACAATACTGTTCAATACTGCACCAAAGAATGTATAGTATCGGGACATTGATTAATTAATTATTTGGGCGCACCTGATTCCAATAGCTCTGTATTTATGTGATTACTATGGAGTGCATAGGATAGCCATGTGTAGGTTTGACATGTAACACCACTGTCACAGTCACTATAATATTTAAATGACAAAGAGATAATATGCAAACATGGACAGTCTGACAGCAGAATTGAGGGTAGGCGAAATGGCTCAGACAGGTAGGTGAAAAGACTCTCCTCCACGGCAAAAGTGCCCTGCGAAAAGACCTGGCGAAAATGTTATAGGCGATTATGCCTGACACCAACCAGACACAGGTGAACACAACTGACAATCAACACAAGGATTGGCTAAGAGACTAACAGGACACACAGGTGGAGAAAACTAGCAAGCGCAGGGATCTAAGACAAGACAGGTAACAGTAACAATGGTAAACAGGGAAAACTAGGAACAATGATGCCAACAAAATAAAAGGAACACAAGAGCAAAGTGTCCTGACCCCCAACCTCACCAAATCAGTGCACTCATCTATAATCATGTAATCAAAGCCTCTTGGTCTGATCTATCATGGTACTGACTACCTATACAGTTGATGTATACTATGCTGACTATGGTACTGACTATAGTTAATGACAAGGATTCCCTAGCTTCCGTGTATGGCAGTGGTTTGTAGGCTCACGGTTTCGGTTCTAGACCACAATTTCAAATTGTCACTCTCCATCTAAATTCTACAAGGTTAAGTATTATGTGCTCACTTGCTTCGTGGTTTTAAGGCACAGTGGGTCTCATCACTAAGGTGTTCGTAATTAAAAGTGACTAAAGGGGTGTGTATCTTCTCTAAGCACAAACTGACGTGCGATTCATGAAAGAGGGTGTACACCAGATCTACAAGCCCACATCGTGTTGGCGTGGCATAAGAGATCATTCTGGGGGTTTATAAACCAAATTTTGGGTTAAACCATCTCAAAGAACATTCTGGGGTTTATAAACCAAATTTTGGGTCAGACCATCTCAAAGAACGTTTTCACTGTCTTTTAAAAGCTGGGTTTACAGCTATCTGTTTTTGTTTTTAATTCTTGGTGTTTGTTGAAATAAATTCATGAAATGTATAGTCATAGCTCAATGGATAGTGTGACTGCCTCTTAAGCAGGAGGCTACATGTTCAAGTCCTGGCTGGCACATAGTTAGGTGCCATGAATTACAAAGTGTTGAAAACAGTAATGGTAGGCCAGGCATGGAAACAAATATGAAATGTAAGTAATGTAGTAGTCAGTTGTTACTGAACTGATTAGGTACTATCATTTTATATCTATGGATTTGATCTACAAACAGCTGGTAACTTGTGCAAACAATTAAGTAGGCTATATGCTGCCCAATACCATACATTCAAATTGTAAAATGTCGATTGACTATCAGTAACCAGAACAAAGGACAGGTCAAACCTCTACCAGAGTGCTCTTGTACTTTAACCACAGTCTTAAACGCATTTAGACCGTTATCATACATTTAAATCCAGGAAAACATCTGTCATTTTAGTTGCTACTATATATTATAGACATATTGGGGTATATGAGGTTTCCACCCGATAGAGAAGCGTACCTTTTCTTCCTTCTGTATTTGTCTGGGCTGATTGATGGGTCTCCAAACCTCTGGGAACTTATGCAAAAACCAAAACCAAAGTATACAAAAGTATACCATGCAATGACCCACAATCACCACTAGAGTTCACTAGACACCAGACTATATCATCAGATCTCCCATAATCATGATAGTCAGTGCTTTGTTTTGAGTCTATTTAAAAATCCTATTTACTGACAACATCAACAGACACTCACAGTGTGATATGGCCGCTAAACTGCCACTCAATAAGAATTTACAAAGGAACGAAATAGGAAAAAAAAAACACGGCAGCGGACGTTTTGCTATTTTTGAATTAGAATCCTGAAAAGTAACAGTTTTGGACATAATGAGGTTTCCATCTACAATCTCAGTGCACCAGCATGTGAAGTGACACTGTGAGGTTGTAGATCTGCTATTTTCAAAAGTTTCGACAAACACATGCCCAAAATAGGGATGCCAGGTTGAAAGTGAAGAGCAACGATGAAAGGTAATCGATAGAATAATCGCTAAATTGCAGCCCTAGTAGACAGGAGCAACTTGGATGCGATCATGATGTCTGGCATTTAAGTTGCAATACCAACCCTTGACAGGCCACTCATTGAAACCGAAGTCTGATTGTATTAAACAATGTTAAACTCACCAATATTGCAACTGTACGGAAAGCTTGGGTTCATAGTCTTTCATCTGTCAAGTCTTTGTTTTTGTTTGATCGACGTTATGACCTACTTTCTGCCAATAAAACATTCTGTGCAGGTTTGATTTTTGAAGAACTCGTTTTGAATGATCTCAATGTCCGGCTACCTTCTGCAATATGTGCATTTTCGAAACAGGGCCGTTGAGTGATTTACGATGAGCGCTTCCAAATCAAACACAAAAAATGTAAAATAATCACCAGCACAGCATTTATATAAGCAATATTACACGAGAGGGTGTGTGTTATTGTGAATATCGGCACGTCAGCGTTGCTGCAGGAACCTAGCCTGCTTCCAGACCATAGACCCCGCCCACTCTGAGTGGACTCTTTCGAGCCGAGTCTGAAATCAGGCTAGCAGGAACCAGACGAAGACGTTCCGTAGGCAGTGCAGAAGATCTAAGTTGCGGCTAGTACAGCCCTAGAGCAGTTCACAGTTTGCCATCTCAATGTCTTATCAGCAAAAACACCAGGAAAATACATCTTACTTAAGTAAATTAGACACATCTTTGCACATAAGCAATGTCAAAATGTAACAAGGTTAAGTTCAGTTTTATTGATTAAACAAGACACTGATTGGGTGCTTGTTACTGACAAAACTGTGAAAAAAAGACGACTTCGTTCTGACTCAAAGACGCCATGTCTGCTATTTAGCAAAATACAACATCCGAACATGTGCGAGTAATTTCGGCATTGATTTAGCCACCTGTGGTGTCGCACTGCACATGCCAAGAAGCAGCAAATGGAAAAAAGGTACTGCACAGCCACGGGGTAAAGATTACCAGCTTTCTCTTTTTATTGAAAAATATAGCTGTTATTTCAAAGAAAAGAAACGTGAGGGAAGTAAATATATATTAATATACAGTGAAAACAAGAGAGAGAAAAGGAAAAGAAAATAGTACATACTTTTTGAAGTTAAGACCATCGCGTAGAGCCCCCGCACAGAAGACAAAAACAACTAAATACATACATTCTACAGCTGAACTGTACAATTTCTCACAATTGTTTTTCATTTCTTCTTATTTTAACACAGACCTGCATTTAGTATTCATCAGAACTTTTAGCTTTCATTGTTTGTGTCTACAGCCAGGGTCAGGGTGCATGGCAGACGCCATTTTGTTCCTGTCGGTCAGAAACCTCCACATTCAAACTTTGTGTGCTTTTTCGTAAACATTAATGATCATACTATAGCGTCACACAAATGATTTGCCATTTTGCTTTATTAGAATCCTGAAAAGGACAGTAATTTAATGAGTAGTCAGTTCGAGAGATGATTTGATCACAATCGGACGTTTCTTATACTATACGTTACTGTAAACTTAAGCCATATATATATATATATATATATATATATATATTATATATATATATATAATGTCGTTTGCAGCCTACAAGCACTAACCCTGTCCCTAACCCACAATGGTTGACAACCCGATCTACAAGATCAGGTTGTGATCTTGTAGATCAAAATCGAATCTAATAATTACTTGTGAATGCCATTCCGCTCAAGTCTACAGTATATGTTGTTACAGCTACTAACTTACTGGTTCATAGAAAAAAACGACTGCTCGCGGTATTCATGGATTGGCACAAGATATTGTATTTACATTACTTCAATCGTCAGCAGATCGGAGTGTTCTCTCATTGTAAAAAAAAAAAAAGAAAAAGGTTCATCTTGGATGAGGAGTCCATCCCGCCAATATAACACGACGAGGGACTGACGCTGCATAAACACTTCACACAGTTCGTCCGTCACATTCTACAAAGTAATAAACAAAAACAGCCGAAAAGACATCATGTTGGCCCCGTTTTACAATAAAAGTGTGAAAGAGGCCAGAGGCATGGTGAGAAATCATTCTGCAGCTTGTACATTATAAGTGGAAAAAGTATTACAAAACACATCACCACAAAATATCATCCGATATCCTGCTAATAATGCTAACCCAACAACATGGGAATAATAACGTAGTTTACCTCGAGAAGATCGGTTAAAATAGGCCTATCTCCACACTGATCTCTCTTCTTAAGACCTGCAACGCACAGACGCAAGTATTGCAAGTATAGTTTCCGCTCATTTACGAATAATAAAAAAAGACTGTACATAAATCAAGGATTTAGGAAGGAGAGCGAGAGACGGCCCCTGCCTCCACATAACTCCAATCACATTAACCCTGGCGTCCATATTTTGGGCACATTTTCAAAAGGTTTTCCAAATGTTTTATTCTTTTCCCCACAAAAGAAATACATAACAATGCTTGATCTACAAACTCACAACGGGTTGCATTGCTTCTTGTTGTGAGCTTGTAGATCAGCCATTTTCACTGTTCGTGTGACGAAATATATATAGGCTATATGCAGTTTAAGTGGTTTAACACAAAACGGGTCCATAGAACAGTGGTTCTCAAAGTGTGGTCCAGGGACCCTTTGTGGTTCCTTGAGAGGGTTCCAAATGGTCCCTCACGGGTCTCGAACTCTTGAGGTTGTGGAACCAAAGGGACCCGTTGGTACGCTCTCAAAGTTAGGGGTGGGGTGGGGGGTCCTTCAAATTAAAAAAAAAAAAAAAACCTTTGAGTACCACTGATATAGAAGCAGCTCGCCTGCAATTTCCTGTTCCCAAATCTAACCAATGGTGGAACAGATCCAGCTGGTCAGCGGCCAATCAGACAGCGAGCGACCGCAAATGAACTGAGTGGCCGTGAAAAAGCCACATGATTGGGTGATTTAATAACCCTGTTCCTATTGGGTTACGTTATCGCTTATGAGGTTCTCTCCTGCGACGAATCAACTTGACGATCTACACGTACATCTTTCGTTAGTATATTAACTAAATTTGCCAATGACCCCTTGGAACCCCTCCACTTTGAGAACCACCGCTGTACACCCAGACGGACGGACATCCAAGAGACGTTGGCTGGATTTCATTTCAGAGCCATCTTTTCAATACACCCACTGACTCCTTCCCCAGACCCATCTCTCCAGAGTCTTTCTGCTGACCTGCTGAGCCGATCCTGACTTGGTAGTGCGGAATGGGATGTGACGAGCAGAAGTAAAATGTCACCTGTGTAGGGGGTGTGGATAATAGCCGACAAAACCACTGTGCCATTTTATTTATGAGGTGTATAAACTTATCCAAAGACTTCCTTTTTTTGTTTAGTTATTTCCCCTCAAGGAAGCACCGTTCTTGCCATGTGACTGAGATTAGTGTTGTGTCTACTTTAAGTCCATGAATCAAGTGCAACGTAGTAACGACTACTGTAAAATTGTCAGCTCGTATCACCCATAAGGCTCAGCACTGGATCGCTGAGTAATACCATCAATCATGAAAGAAATCAAACGAATGCAATCAAGGAAAAAAAAAACAGATAAAGAAAGAAAACCGTGATCCCCTATTAGTGTGGTTCTCAACCTTGTCATATTTGAACTGGTGACACCACTCAAAATATTCATATTTGAACTGGAGACCCCCCTCAAAATAATCATATTTGAACTGGGGGTCCCAAGTTCAAATATGATTTCTCTCCTGACAAGCATTGGAATTGTAGAAATTGAGGCATAGAATTTAGCTTGACTCAGTTCCCACAGATACTGTAGTTATTGTGAGGACAAATATAAGTTTGACAGCCACAGTAAAAGTCCTTTTGATACTTCGTCCTCGCCCGGAAAAACAGCCGGATCGCGATGAGTTGTGAGCTTGGTGTGGATCAGCAATTTCTTTTAGGACAAGAAAAATGTTTTTATCGTGCTGAATAATGTACGGATGCAGAATGAAGAAAACAAATACAACATTAACCCCTTGAAAGTAGAAATAAACAAGTATTTATTTATATAATATAATGCTCTTTTTATTTGTATTTTCTATTCATCTTTTCAGCTCTGCCAGAAACATTTCTCTTTCACGCTGCGCTGACTCAATATCACTTCTGGTTCCTCTCCCCCTTCCTTCCTCCCTCAGTAAATCTCTAGGAAACATACGTTACACTTTCACTCCGCGACCTCAAACGTCCCCCTTCCTGACCTTTTCACCGTGGCGGCTCTCAAAGGGATTCCCATGTGACTGAAGAGTTTGTTTTATCCCACTGTTTCCCCCCAAAGTGTGTGGGGGCCCTGGGGTCCCAAATGGACACTCACAGGGGGGCTGTAAACTATGAGTGTTGAGTTCTCCAGAGCTGAATTGAACACTGAGGATTTCACATTGTAAGAGTAGGGTTTCCGGTATTGTTTAGTTCAATGATTTAACATGGACCTACCTTTTTAACAAAGCGTTTCCTTAATTATTATTTTTTTCTCTCTATACCCTTTACCTAGTTTGTAATTTGACCCTTTAGCCTAGTAGGGGTCCCATGTAATTGTTTGGTGGTGTTTTCTGCCATGTTTTTAACCTGTAGCACTTTGAGATTTGCCAAAACTTTAAAGTGCGTTATAAATAAAATGTATTATTATCATCATCATCATCATCAGTTGACTCTGGGACCCACCAATCTACAATGTAAATTTCCGATGTGTTTAATTTAACTCTGAGAGAAGTGGTCTGTGGACCCCCAATGTTGAGAACCAGTACCTTTGGCTCACCCAGAATGTCGAGGGGTCACGACCCCACTGGCGGTGGCGTTTCGTTTCCTTCCTCCTCAGCACGCCGCGCCGAGGGCGACAGGAACTCAACACGAGGGTGACGAAAAGAATAGTTAGGCAAAAGATTGGCCTGTGTCCACGGAAAGTGGAGTGGCATTGGTGGAGGAGTGCTTTGGATATCATGTCTATTAGCGCTCACACACCGCAACCGATCAATACGTTGCTGTCCCCGAATGTCCTGTCACGTTTCGTGATGGTCATCTGTGTAAAATGATTAATATGGACTTCAGAGGGTTGTAGTAATAATTCAACGTCAGGTCGTAATTGGCCCGGGTTGTTGTCACAGCCAGGAGGATCAAAAGAGTGCCAATCCTCTCCTGAATTTGAACTGTTTCAGGGCGCTTCTTCTGTGGCGAAACACACGCTGACTGAGAGAGAACGCTCAAGCGCTCTATGCCTGGGTGCCGGGAAGAGGTCTTTTACCCTATGGCTGACAGGCGTTGGCGGCTAAAACTAAATGTGTTCTGTGGACAAAGCCAACGAATGAAGAATAGAAGTTGTTTTCCTCCCCCCCGCCAGTAATAATAATAACGACACTAACACATCAGAATACCAGTCAATAGCGTCCAAACTGACGTTTGGCATAACAACAGAGTTCTGTTATGAAGGCGAGTAAGAGCTCCAGATTGAAAAGGAAAAAGAAAGAAAAGAAAATCAACAACCCACAAACACATTTAAGGGAGAGGCCAATTTGTTGATGCGAGAGAGAGACGAAGAGAGAGAGAGCGCAATTTGAGTTTCCCAGCCTCCATTTGTTGCTTCTCTCAGTGGTCAACACTGGAATTCGTTTAATGGGAACTCATATGGGGGACATTTTCATTCCCCACTCAATCTGGGACACTTTACACACACACATGCCTACTTCACTAACCTCTGGGCCATAGTGGCGTGACTAAGGCTTAATTGCAGTCTGTTTTTTCCTTCTTTTTTTGTACGCTGTGGTGCCGCAGACTGAGATAGATCCATAACGTAGTGCGATGGGAATGTGGCCGTCCCGCTTTTCCTTTTTCTCCCCCCTTCTCAGCTAGTGTGAGAACATCCCAACTTTGTGGAGGAAAAGAAAAAAAACACCAGTCCTCCCCCTCCTGTGTTCTCAAACACCCTCGGTTGAACCACTTAAACCCTATATATACGTTTGACCCCCGGAGTCCCTCAAGGCTCTATACTAGTGTATTTTTTCGTTTTCCGTTATTGTGCGGGAAAAAGAGAGCTTTAGCTGAAAATAGCCGACCGAGAAAGCCTTCCCCACAATACGGATGCTATAGGTTTTTTTTTTAAGTGTTTAGTTTTGTTTTTAAACCCGAATTTCATCATCGTCCTCGTCCATGAAGGAGAAATCTCGGTCGTCCTCGCCCCGTGGCGAGCTGTACTTTGCGCTGTCCGTGTCCGTGTGGTTGTTGTGGTTGTGGGCCTTCTGCTCGTCCAGGGCTGCGGAGCCCGAGCTGGACACGGAGCAGCTGTCCAGGTACTGGCTCTGGTTGTTGGTGGTGCTGGCGTTGTTGGTGCCCCGGACGCGCAGCTCTGGGGTGTAGGGGTCCACGGGGGTCTTCTGGTACATCATGCTGCGGGGGGGCCTGGCGGGGGGGCCTGCGTCCTCGTCCTCCGTGGGGGGGCTGAGGGAGGGCGAGCCACGTCCCTCACTGCCCTTGCCTTTAGGGTGGGGTGAGACAGTTTGAAAATAGTTAAGATATAATCACCTACCGGGGATTCAATCCCATGAACCCATTTTGGACTTTCAAGACGGGAACCGCTTTTGGGGAAGAAGTTGCTTTGTACAGTATATATATAGCAACAACATAAATCTTTTGTAATTTTTGAATGAAAATTTCAGAAAACTTGATTTAGAAGGCATTTTTAGGATCTGCCTCAGTCCTAAATGTTTAAGACCTGAGGCCGATTCTACAAATGCCTTTAAACTTTAAATTCCCATTCTCATGGTTGTCCAATAATATGACTTAATTTTAAACTAAGTACTGATCATTTAGATCAAAAATGTCGATCCCTTTTAATGTCTTTAAATACGTTGTGCTTTCTTGCATTTCGTTTTTTGTCCCCGATTTGTATTTGTAAAGTTGTTCCCTTCCCGTGGGCTTTCTTGTGTATTTTGTCCTTATGAATCAATTTTCAATCAAGTCAATCAATGATTAATTAGGCCTAGAATTATTGAATGCTTTAGCTATTGAAACATAGCAGATATACAAGCTCACAGCACGGCACCGAGTGCCGCACTGCGAGCTTGTAGATCTGCTATTTTTGAAAAAGTCATGAAAATGTGTGCAAATCTTTGAATATATGTATTTTTAAAGCGTTTGTAACTCAAATTTTGCTTCTGGGTGGTCCCTGGAACTAGATATTTGCTGACATAGAAACAAGGATTCAAAAGACACTTAAAGAATCGGGTCAAAATTCTAATTTTCAAAAATAGCAGATCTACAAGCTCGCAGCGCAGCACCGACTGCGGCGCTGTGAGCTTCTATATCTGCTATTTTTCAATACTTAAATAATAATAATAATTTATAGCATAAAATACAGATAAGATACACAATAATGTGGCACCCGTTCTAAATTGGTTAAGAAATCAATCAAGAAATCAATCAGTAGTTCTACTTGCCTTCCTCGTATCCCAGGTCGTCGTCCTCCCAGCCCTTCTTCTCCATCACACTGAGGATGTCCCCCAGCATGGAGGGTCCCAGGTCGATGTGGAACGACATGATGGACTCTGCGTGCTTCATGCCTCCTCCCCGGGGCATGGACGCCGGCAGGTCCGTCAGCTCGCCGAAGTTGTGCTCGTCGAACTCGGCGTCCAGCGTGGCCATGGCGGCCATGGCTCCTCCGCCGTTGGCCGGCCTGTTGCCTCCTCCTCCTCCTCCGTCCGCCTCCGTCAGCTTTCTCATGGGGCTGGAGGAGACGCTCTTCGCCAGCCGTACGCCGCGCCTGTCACCGTCACAAAACGTTTCACTTTAATTGTACTTTTCGTATCTAGATGGGACAATGCACATTAACGAACATCCGATAAGTGAACGCGAATTCAATGAACTGATCTGAAGCTCATCTCCATCTGTAGTCCTCGTTGATTAATTTTCACATAAGTAACTACTTAAGCCTCTATCAGAGTCCAGGGTGAAGAGCTATTCACCGCAATTTTTAGGTGATAAGCTATCCACCTAAAGTGAGAAAACAAGTGGAGGCTATCATAGTCACGGTGAAGTTCTATCACTGTGACTGACTGGTCTAGATCGAACAATAAGTGAACGGGGTGATGGGCCGATCTGTCTGATAGTAAAAACAGAGAGATGTGTCGGGGTTCGCGGTGGATAGCTCTTCACCGCGAGTAATGACGTGATGTTGTAGTTTTATGACTTAAAAAGACTACACCTCGGTGGATAGCTTATCACCGTGGTGCCTACTATGATAGGGGCTTTACAGTACACCCTCTAGACTTAAGTCTAGAGTCTACAAGCTCACAACGTGACACGCTTGTGTTTGAGTGATTAATCGTGATTTTTCTTTTTCATTGAACATTGGAATTAAAATGTTTGTCTTTTAGGCTTTGTAAACAAAAGATCCACAGCAAAGAATGACAATAACATTGACATTATAAATAATAATCAATAACATTATACTTTGATACTGTTTCTTTTTTGTAATAGTCGCTCTCGCAAAGTGTTGTGAGCTTGTAGATCGGCTATTTCCAAATTCTTCTGAGGGGTAAAATGTTTGAAAATACATGAAATATTTTCAATGAGTAATGAACGGTTAATGCCAAACCATTATGTAAACAACTATGGTCCAGGCTAGGGCATTCACGAATAGTGATTTTTAATATTCAAATTATTCGACCTCAAAGTATTCGAATAGTCGAATATTCGACAGGACTGGACAAACTGTCAAATATTAAGTAAGCAAGAGGTGAACATTGTGAAAATAGCAGATCTACATGCTCACAATTGTGAGCATGTAGATTGTTTATTTTCACAATATTTATCTGTGGAACCGAGTCACATTAAATGTAATACCTACAATTCCAAGTGCTTGTCAGGGTGGGGGTCCTCTGTTCAAATATGTTAATTTTGGGGGTCACTGCCTAAAAATGTTTGAGAACCCCTGATATAGAGCATTAACAAATTCATCCACCAGGGGCATTGACAACTCATTCTTATGACTTCCTATCTAGTCAAGTTTATAAACTATATATTTTTTAAAGAGAAAAAAACAAATAACAAAAATAAAAAAAGAATATTCGACTTCGGTGAACAACGTCGAATAGTGACTTTGATATTCGAATAGTTGATGAATGCCCTAGTCCAGGCTCATAATTACCCAGCATCCTCGTCGTTGAGGTACGGCAGCGATATGGCGTTCTTCACGTAGCTGGCCGAGCCGGCGCCAGTGGAGGGCAGTATGAGGTTGGAGTCGTACTTCCCGTCGCCGCCACGGTTCACCGACTGCGAGCGCTTGCTGCTCCGGAACGTACGGGAGAGGAGGCCCGGCTTGTGCCCCCCTCCTCCCCCTGGGGAGTCCTGCTTATTGGGGGGATGGTGGTGGTCGGCCGGGGCGGTCGTGGAGGTGGCCTCCCGGGGCGGCTCGCCCGACCGCGTGCTGAGGAACGACGTGTCGCCGAAGGCGTCGCCGCCGCGGCCCACGTGCATGGTGTGGCGGAAGTCGCCCAGCGGCGCGCTGATCATCTCGGCCGTCAGGTCGGCCCGGGAGCGTCGCTTGGACGCGTTGGAGTTGGACACCAGCTGCTTGAGGATAGGCATGGTGGTGATGTGGATGATGCTGGCAGGCACAGCACGGTCTCTATCGTTTTGAAAAAAATATCCACAGACTGACAGTCGTTTTTTCGAGGAGTTTGCCGCTGCGAGTGTCGTTTCTTTTCTTTTACGGCGGTGGAAACTGTGTGGGACGTTGTCAAAGCAAGTTAAATTCCAGGCATCTGGTGTGTGCGGCGGCCATTACGATCGTCCCGGAACACTGACAAGACAGTTGATGCGGTGTTGCCTCGAACCTACGGAAAGAAGAAGAATACTGTTTTATTTACAGTGCACTTTACATATTTGGAACAAATCTCTTCAGTGCTGAAGAAGAAGGAGGAGAAGAAAGGAGAAGGAATGGACAGAATTAAAAACAAAACATCAGTTATCATATGAACCCCAGGCCAACATTATGACTTGGCACACCACGTGGAAAACAGCAAACTTAATAACATTAGACAGGCTTTCTGGCGCTCTTTCTAAACCCATTCCTTTTTGGAAGAGTACCAAACTATTTGAAACTGCTGCTCCAGTGAGCTGTGACTCGGTTTGCTGTGGTGGACGTGGTACTCAGATTTTGATCAACTTAAGTAAAAGGAAATGTGTGGAAATACTCCTGTATCCAAACTCTTACTTACTGCAAGTACAAAAGTATGAGCATAACAGTAACTTTAAAGCCACAAAAGTAGGCATATGCCCAATTCAGAATCATATACAGACCCTGTTTTATACTTCGTAAGTAACATGTAACTAAAGCTGTCAAACAATTGCATAAAAGGGTGTAAAAAAAGTTGCCTTTGAGATGTAGTGGAGTCTAAAGTATAAAATATCAAGCCAACGGAAATAGTAAAGTAAAGAATACCTCGACAGCACTGGAGTAAATGCACCTATAGCTATACTTTCCACCCACTGGCTGTGTCTGGGATCCTAATGCGGGGCAATTTACTTCCCTCTCCTATCCATGATCTGCATGGGCTGGTGGAAACTCTGCATGTGCCAGGGCTTTGAAATGAAGCCTCTCTCTCTATATACCAAATAGCTTTTTACATTCTGAGGTCTGAGGGGATTATGTAACGAAGGGGAGAAAAGCCTGCTTTCTGGGACACGGTTGACAGTGCTCTCACTTTAACTCATAATAACCAACCGTTGAACTTTCATACTGTGTCGTCACCACAGATCGTCTCTGTCGTGGGCGGAAACCTAATATGTCCAAGACTGTTACTTTTCGGGATTCAAATTCAAAAACGGGAAAAGTGGCAGATCCTCGTCAAGCAGATCCTGGTCGAACTGCCACTTTTTATGATTTTGTGTGAAGCATAGTACGCTGATCTACAAGCACACAACGCCCGTTGTTTGCATGCAGATCGGCTATTTTCACCAGTTTTGTACAACATACTTGTGTGATGAAGCAAGGCTTTATTTTACGAAAGAAAAAAATATATACTTGGGAGATAGGTTTGTGCCCGACAGTGATGCTATATATTTTCCATTTGTGCACTGTGCTTCTGTATGGCACTCCTGATACATTTCTTGAACTCTCTGAAAAAAAAATAGCTTATTGCAGTGAAGGAAAGTGAGTAAGTGTAAGTCTACTTAAGTATGCAAGTACAATAGAGGTACTTTTACTTTAAGTATGTCCATCTTTCAATACTTCATATTGAACTAGAAAATATTGTTCCTTCGAAAACAATTGTGGGCTCGCTTCAAGCCAAAAAACATTGGCTATAACAGTACAAAATGTCAAGATCGCAGGCAGTGCTCTCTTTGACGTTACTGTATTATGCAAAAGTTGACCCGCTGGTGGCGCGATAACAGGCCAATGTGAGAAGGGTGGCATATGTTCCTTGACCTAGTGGGAATGTGCTTGCAAGATTTCACGCACATCGCAGGCTGTGTTCATGATTTGAGGTGTTTTTGTGTGCACTTCATAGGCATGTTAGCTAAATGTCCTTAGATTGTGTGTAGAATGTTTCATGCAAAATCCCAGAATAAAAACGGGTTTAAGCGTTTCACAAACTGCTCACTGCTCACAAACAGCGAGTTGTGTACTATCCAAATAAAGGCGGAAAAGACCCCCAAAAAATATAATAAAAAAAAGAAAATCCCCGTACTTCTTTCCACCACTGGCAATTTGGCTTAGCCAGTGGCGCTTCAAAAAATAATTATGGGGTGCGGGGTTCTGTAGTTTGAGCAGCATCTCTGCTCCCACTCTGGGGGCCCGGCTGTTACATAAGTAGCAAAGACACAGGATACAGCGAGAGCCCAAACACAGCTTGGGCTGCCAGGAATAAAAGAACAAGTGGAACAGCTTTTCTTCTGCTGGGATCAGCTCTGCTGCTCCCAGCCTCAACCTCCTCTCATCACAGAGACCAAAAAGAGTATACATAACTCATGAGACAGTGTTGATCTGATAAAGTGCTCTTTCTTTAATGTGAAGACACCTGTGATAAATGTGCTGATATGGGGAGTTAGGGTGTGTGAATTACACGTCCCGGCGCTCTTGATTTTCACGCCAATAAGTCACTTTGATCTCCAGCGAGTGTGTACCCTGGGATCTGCAGCTCAATAAGTTGATGACACGGGTAATTTGGCCGAGAGGGTCCGATTTCATCTGGCAACAATCTGTCCTCAAGTCACCGTCGTTCAAAATCATTTTGAAGACATTCACACACAAATCTTCTCTTATGGGGGTTACTGGCACCACATATTTTGTGGGCGGTACGCAGCTAAACACATCGTTTTGTGGGTCTTTGAGACAATGTTTGAGGACCATGCTAGTGACATCAACAATGGTTTCAATTGTCACCACAGTGCTGCCAGACAACCATACCCATGGTGTCTTAAAGACCAGTTCTCTATTGAAGCCCACACTTCAGCCATAGAATGCCCCCAGAATGAGTGAATGAATTAATGAATGAATGAACGGGGCTTCAGGCAACAATATTCCAAACGCAAACGTCACCCGTGAAAACATTAGCATCTGTGACAAACGAGCCTGTTGATACTGAAAAGTCAACTGTAGCAGCAGAGAGAACTGAGGGCACTCAGAAGAATGGTTGACTATTTAACCGTCCTTCTTTCAAAGGACGGTTCACCCCTACAGAGAACGCTGTTATTTTCCACGCTTTGTGTGGTTTCTGTAGCTTCTATGAAGATACCCTAACTTTTGAATTATTAGTTGTACGCCATGGCACACGCCACAAACAGGCGAGTTACAAGCTCACAACGTGTCACTCTGCTTGCGGCAAGACCAACCAACTAAACCAAGTAGATACTGCAGGTTGGAGAGGCTTAAAGAGGGTATGCACATGCATAAAGTGAATAGAAATCGAGAGGCAAAGTGAGTTTAACATCATTCAATGCAATCAGATAGGACTTTTTTTTATGTATGGGGTGTCAAGGACAGAAAGTAGTTTTTGCCACTCGGTAGGCGCGAACACCCTCTATTGTCAGTATCAGCCGAGAATGCAGGAGTCTATCCCCATGTGCTTGACCAGTGGTTCTCACATGTAACCACTGTCCCCTCAACCTGGCCACAATATGACTTCCGGTTGGTTCTAGCGGAAGTTACGTCATGCATTGTAGTCTTCCGTTGAAAGTCTCGCGGCGGAAGTTGAACAGTCTCTGCCTGATATTGTCACCAGGCTTTTCTCTTCGCAGATGAGTTAGCCTGGCTACGCGAGGCTACTGACCCCTGGGAGATGGATTGCTGAGGTGGAGCTCCATACCTACCATCAGCTCCCAGTGCGTACCGCACAACTTAACCGGCCGCACCCAAGCCGCACTACTCATACACTGAGTTGGCGGGTGGCTGGGATCTAACCCACCATGACCTTATATGGTCAAAGGCGTGTAGTGCTGTACCGACTGAGCTATCCAGACTGCCAAAACGTAAATAAAACACCAAGCAGCCCAGAGTAAAAACATGAACCGCAAAAGCCATTAGGAGTTCCATTATCAACAGCAAAGGTTCACACACCAGGTCATGGTGACTGTAATTAAGCACTTAGCTGAAGCGAACGGCAATAAATAACACCACCCTAGCACAGCAAACACTCCTGTGTGCTGTGACCATGAGAGTTCCCAGCCCACTAGTAGGCTTATAGCGCAGGTCAATTCAGGATGATCTGTTATCAGCAGATATTATTACTGGTATTTATATAACTCACTGTAGCAAGGCATGAAAACCATTAAACATTATTTTTGGCTCATTTAGTGCGTAGCCCGTCTGGTTTGGTGTGAGGTACAATTGTTCACTCCTTATGTCCACTCAAGTGTTTGCCAATCTTAGCTAACACTTTATATACTGCAGCTGTTGCATTTGTAGATGTCTGCCAAGGACCGACCAGATTAATTCAGTCATTAAGTTGGCATTAAGGAGAGTAAACGGTTAGTTGTTATTACTACCTGCCACTTAGGCCCGTCACCATCATTACATAATCGTCATTATTTGCTATAAGTCAGACTCACAATTATTTCTGCATAATCTAATAGTCTCCTAAAGAGGGCGATGGCAGATCTGGTAAACGTCCTATGTTTACTGGTGCTATAGAACAGTGGTTCTCTACTGGTGCTATAGAACAGTGGTTCTCTATGTTTACTGGTGCTATAGAACAGTGGTTCTCTATGTTTACTGGTGCTATAGAACAGTGGTTCTCAACCTATTCACGTTGCGACCCCCAAAATAATCATATTTTAACTGGGGACCCCTCCCACCCTGACAAGCACTAATGAATTACATTTTGTATAATACGGTTCTATTTGACAATTTGGCCAATGTTTAATTTTTAAAAAAGTATTAAAAAGTCCTTAAATTGTCACTTTAGAAATGTGCAAATAGGCCTACCCTCTATACACTTAAAGTTTATGTCGGTTTGGTTACTGTTGAGAGTGAAAACAATGTAACCCTAACCCGAAAATGATTTGGGGAGTGAGAACCACTGCTATAGATTAGTCTGTTGCTGGAAACAACAAAGTTGATTTTCTCCTGGAAAAAAAATACATTTTAGTATGAAGATCTTGGGCAGATTGTGTGGCTTTGTGACGGTCAGGTCCAGAGACCATGGGGTTAATTAAAGAATGGTTCAGAAGCTGTGTTCACGTTCAATCTTGATGGAATCAATAGACTCCAACCTGCTTCCGGTCGCCTAAAAAAAGACGTCCGCCCACTTCACGCCTGCCCTATTAACTTCCTGTCTCCAAGCTGGAGCCGGGAGGAGAGAGAGAGAGAGAGAGAGACCTTTATCCCCCTCTGGGATGACATCACCTCATTCAGATGGATTAACGCCGCCCACTGTCCTCATGCTGAGTGATAAAACAATGACAACAATGCCACAGTAGCAGGGGAATGCTTTTCATGGGACTCATTATTAGAAACACTCTCATCACCTCAACATGAAAGAGCTCTGTGCGGTCGCTCAGATATCAGAAAAGGTACCAAGGCCTCTCACACCTTGGGGGTCATTCTAGGAAATGGTCCCGTTTGCTTACAGGGGCCCCTCTGTGTATAATGGGGAGCAATGCGTGTATTAACCCTCTCTGGGTCATGATCCAGGCCCCATTAGGGGCTGTATCCACAGATATGTGAACTGTTGCGATAAAATAAGGTTAGCTAATGGAATACAACCACCCTATAAGGACTACAAACCATTGAGTTTCCTGCACTGTACCGAGTGGATCACTGACATGGGCCTACTGCACAGCTGTTTTCTTTGTGCAATGCTTCTAATGGCTTCTAATTGTCCCAAAAGTGACTGCAAAAGATTGCCATGTGTCTCAAAAAAGCTTTATAACCTGTATATGAAACATCTAGATAACGTTGCAATGAGACATAACACTATACTATACCCTCTCCAACTGCACATACTTTCCCCTTTTTTCCCTTAAAGGAGTAGTCAAACCAAAAAATATATTTTCTATCAATTACACACCTCAAGTTCATGGAGGTTTGTTTGTTTTCGTCACATTTCTAAGCCAATAATTTGATGACCGTCAAAGTCGACTCAGAGTCTCCATTGACTCTCACTCTGCTGGTCATCAAATTATTGGCTTAGGAATGTGACAATGTAAGTAACTGAACTAACCTTTTGATCTGTCCGTGTCTGACAACCCAGTCAATTACGCCCTGATGTTAATTATTACTACAACTATGAGATGTCTGCTATTTTTGGCTAATATTCCCCCCAGAATATGGATTCAAGTGGTTAACAAAAATCTACAAAAACTGAACATATACTGTACATAGTCAGTGAGATTGTAATCTTTCTCTGGGCGTCCTTTGTGTTCCTTGGGAGATGAGGACGCATGCCGGGCCTTATTCAAATACGGGGACATCATTTGAATGTCAGCTGCCATCTTCAGTTTCAAACCCCTTCAAAGCTACACGATTTTGAACGCAAATCAAAGTAAAGTGCAGCAGCCGGTGCTGCTGGCGTGCAACAGCACACTCTACCGTTTCAATTTCCAGAAACAACATTCCACCGGACAGTGGCTGAAGCTGAAGATACATTCACGGGGCCAAGAGGCATAAAACTCTACAGTGGGCGGCTTTTTTAAGCTCCGTTTCTCTTCAGAAGGCGTCTAGACGGCAAGAAAAACACTCATTCGAGAGGCTCTGCCGTTCTTTGCTACTCTGACTTGAACCGTCATCATGTCCAAGTCAAAAAGGCAAAGAGGTCACCGGCCCGGGGGGGACGTTCCCCTTCCCCAGCTGCATGTGACTCGTAATCCGTGTTGCCAGATTCTTTTATGAGAGAAATAAGCAAGCAGGTCTATGAAAACAAGCCCAAAAGAAGTGACTATAGGCCACATGATTTGAACCTACCGTATGTTCACATAGGCTAATTGAAAATAGATGATCTAGAAGAAATATGTGAAAATCCTTGACAAGTTTAAATACTATTAGTTTAAATACTATTTAGGAAACAATCCCTAATAAGCAACTACAGTTACAGTACACTTTTGAAACAAGCCCCCCCAAAAAAGCGCAACAGGCTACTTCAACACAAAACAAGCCCAAAATCACGTATAAACAGCAGACATGGCAACAGTACTCATAATGCGCTCTCAACACACACACACACACACACAGAGGGCTTCCCAGTGCACAGCTGGAGGCCAAATTCCATCGCAACGCTGTTTCACAAACCCTGGGCCCAGGACAGTCAAACAGGTCATACTAGTATTCCAGCTGCTAGCATCCGCACACACACACACACACACTAATCAGAGCCGTCGGGTGCAAACCTAATGTATGTCCGAAACTGTTATGATTCAGAAAATGAAAATAAATTGATCCAAAGTAGTTATTACTTAGTCACAAGTCTCTAGTTAGTACCTAATATTTTTCATTGTTTAAATATTTAAAAAACCCATAGACACACAACCAAGTCCACTTATACTTAAATTGCGGTTGCGTCTATTCTCGCAACTTTTGTGCGACACTTTTGTACAACGAAGTAGGACATTAATTTACGAGATACAAGGTTTCAGCCTGACAGCAACAACAAAATTTAAAGACCTCATGAAAACACAGCAAGCAAGCCAAGGAGGACCCCTTTGGGGGTCACCGGTCCACTTTTTGCTTAACGTGGGAGTTATGTAAGTAAACCAAGCTAGGTGGAACACGCTTTCAGCCTCAAAGTGTGAGGTGGAAATAAAACACAAGGCTCATGCATGTTTAAGGGCATCTTTAACGCCTCACAATCCTAGACCAGATGATATCCCACGCCACTTTCTGTCTGCTCAGCAGATGCTGTGGCATTACGGGGCTTTGGGGGGAGGGGGGGGAGGGGGGGGATGTCATCTGGGTTGGCAGTGGCAAGGCTATCAGCCTCTCACAGTTAAGACCACCCTGGAGGAAACACAGCAGCTGCTCTGGCTTGGTTTTCATCTCTCTCTTTAAATTTTTCAAGAGAAAAGGGAAAGAGCTTTTTGACTTATTCATAAGACGGAAGGTATTATGCCTGTAATGTGAATGTGAATGGAGATGGGGGAGTTGCACACAACAGTTGAGTTATTATTAGCAATCTACTGCATGGTGGTGGTGGCTTGGCACAGAGATTAAGCATAAGTTCATGGTGAGGGTGAAACTATGGGCCTCGTCATCAGCTATCAATTCAGTGCCTTTATACTGACCATATCGGCTAGCAACAGTTAGTCTCCATAGCAGTTGCAGGTCCATCAGGTGAACACTGCAAGAATGTTTATCACCTATATGCCATAAAAGGCAATAGGTGACAAAAACACACTTACAACTCCATCTTGTGAACATGTCATGTAGTACTACATATTGTACGCTGTCGCGGGAAAGTCCTGTTCTGGCGAAGCCCGAACTGGCGAAGTGGGGATTTGTCTCCTACCGTAGCGATCTAGCGAATCGATTGTCCACGACACTGCAAGCGGCGCGAAGGCCAGCGGACCTTGGTCCTGCTCTTCGCCCCCGAGCGCCGCAGGCGCGAGTGGCCGCGAAGAGCGGGCCAGGGCCGCGCGGCCGGCGGAGCGCCGCGCGAGTTACGAAGCCGTGGTGAATGCAATCGTTATATTTATGCCCAGGCCGTAAGGCCTGGGCAAGCGCACGATAAACGCCCTGTCCAGAAGACGTTCGCCAGATCGCTACGGTATCGGACATTTCCCCACTTCGCCAGTTCGGGCTTCGCCTAAAAGGTACGTGCCCCGCTGTCGCCTGCCTCCCCAAAATAAGATTTGCAATTTGCAACTCTGGCCATAACAGAGTAAACAGACCATAACTATATGGTCAGCATAGTTAATCTTTTTATAGCTAGATCTAGATCTACACATAGCCTAGGGCTTAGGCTATGTGTGAGAATGTTCACCTATTATGACATACCCAAAATGCCACCACCAGAGTTAATGGTTAACCTTTTCCCCTCCTATTTTTACTTTGCTACTATTATGACACTCATGTCCTCAGTTGCTCTCGTATTATGTAACCATGTCAAACTTGGAACACATCTGTCTGAGAGGAAGAGAGAATCCCCTGACTCGGGGATCGAAACGCTATAGAATCCCTAATCCGAGGCGAACACTAGCCAAAAATGATCAGATCTACAACCATGCTGTTATTTCCGGCAAAGAGATTTGCAAGTACAGCGCCACAATTGCCAAGTTTACCAAGTATTGAGGCTTTAAGAGGTTAAATGTCTGAAAATACAACACATTGATAGAAAAGATAAGTCAACAAACCAAGACAAAAATGCACTTACCCAACACTGATGACAGTGCTGTCAAACAAGTTTATGAAATGTATGATGAAGTTTAATCTGCAACACAATGTTATACAATGTAGTCTATACAAGCTTCATACAGTATCTCTCTCTAAAGGGGTCTAGCTAAGGGGTCTACTCTGCATAGCCTGAAAAACATTGAAGACCCCTGCCCTAGCTGCTTTGTATTAACATTGAACTTGCCTGAATCCCTCAAACCATGATGGTTCACACCGCTGACCACAATGGGACCGGGGGGCTGCTCTATTGTACGCAACATTGATGTGCAAATGACATCAGGAGATACGCCGTCAATACAATTACTAATCAATTAATCAATGGCGCTGCATAAGAATGGCCCAAGTCTTCAGCCCATGCATGGGACAAAAGGATAGCCGGGCAAACTGCATGTTAAGTCCTATGACCTTCAGTCCACCATGTCATTCCCACGGGGGGAGGGGCGGGGAAGTGGCTGGTAGTGTCACAAGCATGTCATAGTAGCCAGTAGCCCAATATGACAATCAATTCAATCAAATGCTAACATCATTGGTATAACTTATTTGCTCAATTTACTCATTACTAACGTGTTGGACCTTTACCTCCCCATTTAGTACTGATTTTGTGTTTAATATTATCTAGCTAAGCTACTTTGTAGGTAAGAATTTCATTGTTCTACATGTAAGTCTATAATTTAAGTTCACATACCTGTTATAAACTAACTTGAGCATCATGTCCCGCTAACTTTTTTTATGAACTTCAAGAAGTGATGATCAATTGTAGCTCATACCACAACCTAGGGCTTTTCATGTTATCTTTTTGTAAAGATTGTGCTTCCGTACTATTTGCAAACCTGTTAATAAAGTATTCAATCAATCATAGGCCTGAATAAAGCTGTCCTGGATTCAAAAGCCGACCCATGTCACCTCCTCTCTATCACCTTTCCTGTTTTTACTCTCACTGTTACTATCACAAACAAAGCAGATTAGATCTGCAGTTAGATCCCCAGGCTGTAAAGCAACTGAGAAAAACAAAGATAAACAAACGACTCCTGACCAGAAGAAGCCTGCAGCTAGGTGTCAAACTGAGGCCCAACAACGACATCCCGCAAAGTGTGGCCTCAGTGTGAACGTATTATCAGTAAAGTGTGAAACTCACCACACTGTGAACATATTTATGCTCCCTTAATGACGAGTCATTACCGTGCCGCTACGCTCCTTTAGCCTACAGCTAGAAGAAAATCCTATTTACAACACAACATTACATGCTCATCCACATACCAATAATACTAATTAACGTTCAGGCCAGTGTTCATTTTGACAGCCAAGGTTTGATTTCGTTTTAGTCATAGTCTTTTGAATAAAATTCCATTTAGTTTTAATAATATTTTCGTCATCTGAAATGTTTTGGTTTTAGTCTAGTTTTGGTCAACTAAAATAAAGATTTTAGTAGACAAAATCTACAGTTGATTTTGTCGACCAACAATTATTTTCGCGGGCCTTGATGTCGTAATGTCCAATTTTACTGGGTTGCACGCTGAAAATAGCCGATCTACAAGCTCACACTGCGACGCGTTGTGAGCCTGTAGAAATTGCATATCTAATTTAATGTTAAAAAACAAATGACATATTGAGGCAGATCTATTAGCTCACAGTCCCACATCGACACGTTGCGAGCTTCTAGATATACTGTATGTACAAAGAGAATAAAGCCGCCACACTGAAGTGATTGACAGCATAATAATGAATGAAGCTGTGATATTATATTCTGGAATTACACACCAGCCCGTCACTGTCATCAGTGTCATGTATGCGTGCCATTGTAAACACAGCTTCCTGTGTGTGTGTGCGTGTGTGTTTTCCTCTCATAAACGTTAACTTACAAAAGAATAACCCGATTTTCCTGTTGAACTTAACGTCATGTATATGAGTTCAGCCAGCATTTGATACAAGTAAGGACAATCTACGGATGATAAGAAAGACAAAAGAAAGAAACTGAGAAAGAGAGGGTGAAACCATAGCCCCAAACGGTACTTCACAGTCACATAACATTAGCACTAGCATGGAGGAGCATTGAGATTCATGGACCAAATAGGGCTACAGCTACAGTATCCATTGTTCACATGTTGATTATTCTATTGATTTTTTTTGATCAGAACTAGCCACCAGCATAGAGGCAGGGCAGGCCTGCCCAAGTGGGCTCTTGCTTGCCCTAAAAACTACACCAAACGTGTCCAAATCATTGTAGAGCATCAAAAACTGTGAGCACAGGCAGGGCAGCAATTCATGACTGTCGCCTTCACTGAAATGAGTAACTAAAAAGTTCTATGTCTCGTAGTAGCACTTGAGAGATTTAACTGAAGATGGTTTGAACTACAATTCAATTATAGACATTTTCAAGTGCAAGCCGCCCGTCATCTCTTGCTGTAGACTACACATTTCTCACAATTTTGAAGTGACTCAATTTGTGCAGGACAACGTCATGTCTGTCCTTAACCCTGCTTCTGTGCTTCTTTTAGAATATAAATCACAGGCTACATTGATTATACTTCCATATTGTGTTATTCGCGTTTCTTTTTCTTGTATTACGTTGCAATTTCTCTTTCTCAATAGAGATATCAGACGGTACAGGAAAAGCTCACATTTGCGTCGTGTTGTGAGCTTGTAGATCTGCTATTTTCAAATAGCCGATGTGTGTTATAGGTTTAATACACATTTGCTTCTTTTGGCCTTGTTTACATAGACCTGGTTGCTCATTTCTCTCACAAAAATGTGGCAACATAAGGCTATTTATACCTGGAGCAGATGACCTGAGACAAAGAGATACCTTAACACCACAAGGTAATCTGATACTCACCACAAACTGTGGTTCAGGCAGAGGCTCAAGGTACAGGTTCAAAGCTATAGACCAATTCATCAGAGCGGCAACCATAACTGCAGTGTCAAGTGGCACCTGTGTGTTTGTGTGTGTGTGTGTGTGTGTGTGTGTGTGTGTGTGTGTGTGTGTGTGTGTGTGTGGCTGTGCGCATACACCGCAGCTACATGGCAGCGCTCTGGAAAAAGGTCTATAGAGAAGCTCTCATTACTATGGCACTGTGTATTCACTTAACCAACCCACCACTTAATTTTTATTTACATGTTCGAAATGGTCCAAGGCCAAAAGACACAATACAATCGAGATTTCATGATCGTGACAGGCCTACACACAGAAGCAAGAGATGGAACTTTTTGATTGATCATGGTTACAGCGCCGCAAGCTATGGGATAATCAAAGTGCCCATGAGTGGCGTCCACTGCCACACAGAGAAAACCACTACACACACACTGCAAAGTGCAAACTTACAAAGGTCTTTCATTTACAGCCTGTGTCCACACAAAGGCCTAGTGGTTATGGTGCATACCACATAATAGGTTCTAAGAGAGTGAGACTCGGGATCGATTCCCGAGCCTGGCGGGTTTTGCTGCATGTCACTCCCCGTCTCTCTCTCTCCGTTTCATGTCACTCTTCACTGTACTATACAAATAAAGGCAGAAAAGAACCAAAAATATCTTACTTTTGTCTAACGCAGACAAACGTTGCTCAGCACCAGGTAGGTGAAACTTATACAAGCTACCTTAGTCTATTGAAAACTATAAATGGCCGTCCTATTTTCCCCCAACCAAGACACAGTAAAGGCAAACTCATCAAGTTATACTCAGCCTCTTTGTACCTGGAAAGTGGCAGGAAAATAATCACTGAATCACCGGAGAGATATGCAACAGCAGATACCGTTCTGTATCTGACGTGGTCTTTGTTCTAGGAGTGAAGAAACCATCTCTCCCATTGAGTGTGAGTGCGCTTTGGATATCATCTTCATAGCACTAGCATGCAGATTCACACATGCAATTTTCTAATCCAGGTTGTGATATTAGCACACATACAGCTTAAACATCAACTTCATGGTTGTGAGAGAGAGCACATCTCCGGATCTCTCCCGGTATAAAAGTGATAAATATGGACAATGTTACAATTAGGGCATAGGTCCTGCTATCATTCAGCCATCTTTTGTGTGAAGATTTAACATTGGCCTTTGAGACCATGGAATTGTATCCACATGACAGCTACTGAATACAAGAATGTGCTCTTGCCCTCACAGAACATTGTGGTTTATGTTATGTGGTTGCCGCCATTAGCTGAAGACACCGGGGTCGGGGTGCCCCGGGGATAGTGAGATGCTTCTTCCTAGTGGAAGCTGACACCGTGATGAGAGCTCATCGCCTTCACGTAAAATACACTCTCTGAGGAGGACAAGCATGGGCAGCTGTGTGGCAGGAAAATATACCAACCTCAGCAGTGTGCCGTATTGGCCCGGGTACAACAGTAGGCCTTGTGTGTGTGTGTGTGTGTGTGTGTGTGTGCGTGCGTGCGTGCGTGCGTGCGTGCGTGCATGCGTGTGTGTGAGAGAGAGAGAGAGAGAGAGAGCATGTGCGTGCTTTTATTACTATACTTGTAAGGACCAAATGTCCCCAGTCTCCCCACAATATAGCACAGTTTGAGAAATAGACATTGTACTCACAACAGAATTGGTTATAATGTTAGGCATTTAGGTTTGGTGGATGGGGGTTGGACTCTGTCTGATTTATTTATACCTAGTTGTGTGATTTATACCGGTGTCATGCAGCACCAAAATCGGCTTGGTCTGCAAGTTGTGAGCTTGTAGATCTGCTGTTTTCGGCTGCAGAGTTAAAATGGCCCAAAAAAGTTAGAAAAAGGGCATTCCTAAAATCATCATCCTAAAATATTACGGTAATGTCCCCGCAAATATAGCAAGACAACCACACAGTGTGTGTGTGTGTGGGTGTGTGTGTGTGTGTGTGCGCGCGTCTCAACTTGAGTGAACCTAGCTCTAGGGCCTCAATGCCACACACACACACACACACACACACACACACACACACACACACACACACACACACACACACACACACACACACACACACACACACACACACACACACACACACACACACACACACACACACACACACACACACACACACACACACACACACACAGAGGAGGATTAAGGGCAGCGTGTTCGTTCGACGTGTGCAAATAAACCCGACATGCCTGAACCAGCCCCCCTCTGCCCTGCTGTGTGAGGCCAGAGACCACACCCCCCTCCCCCTTCTGCAAAACACACAAACAAACCTAAGCCCCCCACCAACACAAGCACCAACACCTCCACCCACCCCCCCAAAAAACCCCACCCCCCTTCTGAAAACACACAAACAAACCTAAGACCCCCTCCAAGCAATACCTCCACCATCCATCCGTCCACTGTCCTCGAGGGGGTTCCAGGGGGTCCCCCGGAAAAATATGTTAATATAGCATCAGTCAATCAGCCGATGGGCAATTTGAAAATAGTGGTAGGTCTGCCATTTTACTAAAATATTGCAAAAACACAAATCTCCCCTGGCTCAAAATGTTTTCCGATGGGCGTTCGCGGTCAAATGCATATTCATTTGGGGGTCCTTGACATGAAAATTGTTTGAGAACCACAATCATATTCCACACTGCCTTATTATCGTACGCATCCACCCCACTCACACCCAGAACCCCGTTATCAGTCTGCACCTCAGTCAGTCTCAAGCTCACGGTTTGCCGTTGACCCCGTAACACATACCACCACGCACGTGATCATGCCAAGCCATGTCTATTTATTTTTTTAATCTTTTCAAATCCTGCTGTGCGTGTCAGCACTCGACACCACCACCGCCCCTCTGGCTGTTGCCAGCTGTACCAGCCAGCCGCCACGCAGCGCAGTGCAGGGCAGGGCAGGCCAGGGCCCCTTCATAAAGCCTGCACTCTCCTAGCATGACTGGACTGACTGTGTGTGTGTGTGGAGGTGGTCCGACAGCGTTGGTTGGGTGTGGGTGGGCTTGGGCTGGCATGCAGTGATAAACCAGCAAGATAGAAGGAGGTGGTTTGGAGGCGAACCACCAATTAGTAGGGATGTCACCGAATAATCGATTTTCGAATATTCGTTAGATTAATCAATATTCGATTTTAATATTTCATAATCGATTTTTTTTTTTTTTTTTTTTTTTTAATACTATTTTTTGGCTTAGTTAGTTAGTTTCAACCAAAATATAGAATATAGGCTAACAATAGTATTAATGATAATAGTAAATGGCCATTGATTTATTATTCACACCAGCACCAACTGTAAACTGTGTAGAGTGAAGGAGCACAGCAGAGTGGCTGCCTGCTACACACTCGCCTCCCCCCGTCTCAGACACAGGTGTGATTGATTCAGGCTTGATTGTTTGGTACTTGGTGGCCATCATCAAAGAAAAGGGAAAACAGCGTCCTCTGTATTGTAAAGCATCACAGAATCTGTTCTTGAGAGATTAGGTGAACAGTACACTGGCACACTAAAAAGAAAGATGAAGAGTAGTAGTTAGGCTACCAATTACCTGAAGAGCCATGTTGTACATATGTAAATGTGCATTGAAATCCAGTGAAAAAAAAAAAAAAAACGAAAAACAGAAGATTTTTTTTTTTTTTTTTTTTAAATAAAAAAATAATAATAATTAATTATCGATTTTCGAATAATATTCGAATATTGCTATAGAATAATCGATTTTGATAAAGGTCCATTTTTGACATCCCTACCAATTAGATGGGTGACAAACTATGTTTCTGCCTTGCCCTTTACAATTCAAAGGAGCTTTATTGGCATGAGAAAACATTGCCATTGTTTACATTGCCAAAGCCAAGTTTCAAAATATAATAAAAACTGTTGAAAATGGGGAAATACTGTATAGTATATACAGTTGGAGGGGGTACAGCATTGCCCTTTACATGAAAAGTCCCCCCCTTGAGGGTTACCATTGAAGAACAAAAAAGAAGAAAAGTTCCTCTCTGTCTCTAGCTGCGTGAATGATATCCCGCAGGGTGAAAACGTTAAACGGCCATGTCTTCCCTCCCCAAAAGGCCCGATAGAGAGAGAGAGGGGAACCTGGAGGCATGCCAGGAGGGGAGGGAGGGGCCGCAAGGTCTGCCTGCCTGCCTGCCGTGGCGGAACAACATTTACCGCAGGGACTTTCTCAAACAGCGGTGGATGGGAGCAGATGGGGGCACTAAACACAAACACGCCCTGGTCGTCACGGCCGGCGGTGGAAACCCAGGCAGGCAGGGCGGCTTTGGATGCATTCCCTCCCCTGGCTCCATGTCTCTTCATGCCAACACGGTGACTAGAGAGGACAGAAGTTCTTTCAGCGAGAAAAATGCAGACCAATTCTCATTAGGCCCACGGAGCAGCCAACGACAGAGGGAGGGCTGTGCTGTGCGAGTGTGTGTGTGTGTGTGCTTGTCCAATTAATGGCTGAAGCCTCCTCCCCATTGGTCTCGCTGACTAATGGGTAGGGTACCACTCTCTGGCCTGGTAGTGAAGTGCAGAACCCGTCGAGCCAAGAAGGGGTGGGAATCACTGGCCACAGCATCTGTTGCACAATACAGAACAATGCAGTTTGTTTTCTGCTCGGGGTGGCAGTGAATGAGGAATAAAAGGCCAGGCAAAACGCTTCGTTACACAGAGCAGATGCCAATGCAGTGGGCATGAGGCGGCGTTCCGTCATCCGTCACATGTCATGAAACCCGGCTAACGTCTCTATGCTGGGCATGTCGTGAGATGGATAGGTTAACAACATTTGGCGAAAACAAAGAGAGAATTAGACGATCTATAAGCCCACAAAGTGTCACGTTGTGACACGTTTTCAGTGAAGAGATTTGGTGTAGAGGCCTAGTGGTACTGGTTAAGGTGCATATTAGACTGCATACCACATGGGCTCTAAGGCTCTGCGACAACGAGTCTCGGGTTCGATTCCCGAGCCTGGCGGCTTTTGCTGCATGTCACTCCCCGTCTCTCCCAAAAATATCTTACGTAGAAAGCAGTAAATGACAAACGTTGCTCAGCACCAGGTGAAACTTATACAAGCTATAAGGTTAATAACAGTTGAAAACTGTTATTAAGCAAGCATGGCTGTCCTATTTTCCCCCCACCAAGAAACGGTGAAAGGCAGACTCAACAAGTTATACTCAGCCAGAGTCAGCCTCTTTGTGCCTGGAAAGTGGCGGGAAAATAATCGCTGAATCACTGGAAAGATATGCAACGTAGCCTTTGTTCTAGGAGTGAAGAAACCATCTCTCCAACTCGAGGTCGCTACGAGGCACGTTGCAATTCAATTTAAGCACCGACGTCATGCCAACATAGGTGCTCTATAGCGCATTAATCAAAGGCATGCGAAAAATGGAGGCATGCCTTGATTATCAAGCAGCCAGTGGGTGTATTCTTAAAGAATACATGTCCCACAGGGAGGGTGATTCCATCGTACATAAGAAATATGTTAGGGAGTGGAGAGAGAAAGTCTTTATACTAGTCAATACGACAGATAAGGAGAACGTCTTCTGATAAGAATGTACAGCAAACAGGCAAGAAATTGTCTACCTATAACACAGCAGTTACCGCAGCTAAACACACACACAGTGAAATCGGCAGGAGGCCTTTCAATGTGACTGGAAGATAAACGTGTGTGTGCACATACTTTGTCTGTGCACAGTGTCAACTGCTCAACAGCTCGCAGGGGCGTCACAAGGGGGGGAGTGGGACTGAGTTACTAGGGCCCAAGGTGGAGGGGCCCTAGTAACTTTTGCTATTGAAAAATAGCAGATATACAAGTTCGCAGCGCGGCACTCGCTTGTAGAGTTGCTATTTTTTAAAAGTCGTGAAAATGTGTGCAAATCTTTGAATATATGTATTTTTTAAGCGGACATTTGATACTCAAATTTTGCTTATGGGGGGTCCCTGGAACTAAATATTTTGAGATGGGGGTCCATGGCCAAACACATATCATCTTGGGGGTCCTTGACATGAAAAAGTTTGAGCACCACTGACATGGAAACAGGTTTCTTGCACACAATTTCACGATAAAAAAATTATAAAAATAGCAGATCTACAAGCTGTGAGCTTGTATATCTGCTATTTTTCAATAGTTAACATTCATGGGGGGCCCGCAGTGAATCCTTGTACCCAGGGCCCAGGATTTGGTGTGACGCCCCTGACAGCTCGCGGTCTTTTATCAGTAGTAGTACAGCCTCCCGCCGATTCCAAGCCCCCCCTTCCCTCCCCCCAACAACGGCCATAAAGGCCCGAGGCACTGAGCCCCTTCTCTTCCTCCGCTGACAAGATGAGATAACAAAGCCCCACGGCGCTATAGCTTTAACAACACACAAGTGCTAGTCAACAAAACACTTGCTGACTGACAAAAAGCCCTGCTGGCTGCTGTCTTTCTTTTTGTTGGACTTTCTGGTCTCACTGGCTTCCATGGATTGGTGGTGATTATTACAGACTCCCTCTTCCCCACCAGCTGCGCGTGGAGGGTTTCCGTGGACTATGGATGCGGACTGTTATTAGAGTTATTATATTTTATGTAGCGCCTTTACCCAAGGCGCTATATAATAGATTGTGCATTACATTCACCCATTCACACACACTCACACAACAGGTGCCACACAACAATGGCGGAGGAAACCATGCAAGGCACCATCTGGAACAATTAGGGGTTTAGCGTCTTGCTCAAGGACACTTCAACATTAACTCTGGGGGAGCCCGGGATCGAACTGGGCAAGTCGCGGTTCCCATTCGGCCGGTCTACCAGCCACTCTATCCTCAATCTGGCTAGCCATCGTCAAGGAAAAGTTCGGTCGCTCTTTTCCCTTGCAGCAATGCGGAAGTCTGTAAACGAGAGACTACTCTATCCCTGACCCAGAGCCACTGCCACTGCTGCCCCGGCAAAATCAATTAGTCTCGCCATTTTTTAATCCCTATTTTATACTTCGACGTTCAGCGGCAGTCAAAATAGCAGATCTACAAGATCACAACATTTTGCAATATGACGAATGACAATTTTTGAGGGTTCTGAGAGAAAAAAATCTATTTCAAGTTCCTTTTTGTTATCTGTTAAATCAATTAGTTCAGTTAACTGCTGCTGCCCTAGAGGGGCTGTTGCCAGACTTGCCACGTGTTTAGCTCATGGTTGGGTAATTGTTGTGTCTCTGTAAATTAAAGCGAACCGTCTTGACCGTCTATGTAAAGTGTCACTCACAACATGAGATAACACAAGTGTGTACAGGGCTAGGCCTTAAAACACGTGGCCCCGCGTTTGTTCACACCATCCGACTGACATGCTGGGAATCACAGTACAGAGAACACACGTTTAGGAGACGCGTGGCTGTACGCCACCGCCCCCCGTAACAAGACCTGTTAACGTTATTTACACACTGGCTAAATTTACCAGCACCCACGGGGTGTGTGTGTGTATGTGTGTGTGTGTGTGTGTGAGAGAGAGACCTAATGTCCCCTGTGTCAGTACAGTACAAGAGAAATGGATGTTAAAAATTTGGGGAGTTAAGGCCTGTCCGCACTCTCTCTGACCACCGCACTTTTCGTCGGAAAGGTCCGGTTCAACTACAAAATGATGTCACTCGCAACTTCTGAAAAGCATTACCCCGTATTTGAGTTTGAAAGCTGAACTTTCGGAACGCCTGACTCTCTGACAAAGAGTTTGGTGTTCCGAGAGAGTATGGACAGGCCTTTGGGCTTTCCATTTAAGACAATATTCAGGTTGGGGTTAGGGATTAGGGTTAGAGGTCAGGTTTGGGGGTTGGTTGGGGGGGTTTGTGTTATCCCTGATTTATTGCTTAGCTGAGCAGCACAGTGTCACGCACTGAAAGCAGCAGATCTTCAAGCTCACAACGGCATCGCAGCACGAAGCTATGAATCTTCTTATTTGCGGCTTTAGGGTTAAGGTTAAAAAAAGCATTCATAAAATCACAGTTGTAAAATGCTGTGTGGCTGTGCGTGCCTGGCTGCGTGTGTGATTGAGTGGTTGCGTGCATATTATCCGTCCTGCTGCGACTTCTAAGGAATGTCCAATGGAGCGGGAGGAGGATCAGTTACCCTCTCAGCTCAGGAGGAGAGACAGTCACGCACCTCACCCAGGCTGTCCCGGGACGTCCCGACCTGGGACAGTCACAGCACAGGAGGACAGGAGGCACGGGGGGGGGGGGAGGGGGCATTAGGCTACAACAGGGTTCCCCAATAGGCGGCCCACGGGCCATTTGCGGCCCGCGGGAGGCCTGGCCCCCACCAACCCCAGTAATAATGGTGGTATAAGAGCAGCAACAACACTAGTATATCGTCATTGTCGGGTGGAAAACCCGTATCTCAAAATGTGTACGTTCTTTGGCAAAGTAAAGCTCTGCTTCATCAAACAGGGCCGTCGCACAAAAGTAGTGAAAACAGCCGATCTACAAGCACACAACGCCTCGCGGTGCAAGGCGTTGTGCGCTTGTAGATCGGCTGTTTTCACTAGTTTAAATCATTTTTAAAATGATAAATGCAAAATGAACGGTTTTGGACATACAAGGTTTTCACCCGACAACGACGATATCTGAACTGTAGCTGGAGTAGCGGGAACGCCACCATCGCCCCCTGCAATGTTGTGGCCCTCGGCTTGGTACCCTAGACATAATTTGGCCCTTGGGGAAAACTAATTGGGGAACCCTGGGCTACAACAAGGTGGCATGGGATGGCGTAATTGGATACCACAGGCACTTCAAAAGGGGTTTCCGTGGCTTTGTTCCAAGCCAGGCCACCCGATCAGCATGTGGCGTGCATGTAAGGCAATGTTAGATAGGCATTCCCATTCACTAATTATTATATCCCATCAACCGGTGGATTAAAGCAGTGGTTCTCTTTTCCGTTTTGTGCGTGTTTACATATATAAAATTATTACCCATCATTTATATACAATATGTAATTTTCCTTTGCCATCATATGCCTCTATACACCAGCAGTCATCAGCTACTGCAGTAGGGAGGTGTTTACCTGCCGAAATACATTGCCCTCTCACTGTATCTTGGTGTTTTTTGTTTTGGACGGCTTTGGGCTACCAAAGCCGAAAACACCAAATTACAGCGCCACCACACTACTCCAGTGGCTGATCACTGCTGGTATAGAGGGGAATAATGGGTTAAAACAATGAATTAAATGTTGGGTTATGTAAACACATACTATGCCTTTAAACTATCTAACTAATTATAGCTGGGGACCCCCAGGAATTCCATGGAACGCCCTCAAGGATCCCCTGGGGATCCCCGGACCCCCACTTTGTGAACCACTGGATTGAAAAGCAAACAGATGGAGAAACCGAGACCGCCGAGCCAAACATTGATTTATTTTGTGTATCTGTGTGACGTAGGTGAGGCCAGAAGTAGTAGCTGTGTCTTTACCAATAGAGAGGAGTGACCATGATGAGCACAGAGTATGACTGATTCCATTTGTGTAGCATTTCATACTAGCAGGGAGGCCTGGGTTTGTCTCTATCTTGATAATATATCTTTGATTAAAGTCTTCCGGGGAGGAGGGGAGGGGGTACGGGCTGACAACGCACTGCACAGTCTCAAAGCAAATAAGATTCAAATGAGCTCCAACTGATATCTCACCCAAACACACGGAAGGCAGATGACAAGCGACTACATTAGAATCATATCTTAGCAGTTGTGGACAGTAACAAAGTCATTTTCTGAATACCTAGTATTTGTATATTTTGGATACATACTACTCGCCTTTCAACCATAAGGTCATGGGTTCGATCCCGGTGTGCGGTAAGTACTGGGAGCTGATGGCGCTCCACCTCAGCAATCCATTTCCCAGAGGTCTGGTGCATTGCAAAACGGGGATAGACTCCCACGCTCTGGGGCGTGTATCAAAACAGCATCCAGGAAGCTTGTGATTGGCTGAACCGGAGGTAGGGAGCGTTCCGCTGCATTCGTCTGGACCGTGCGGAGGTGCCGATCGAGAGCTCACTCGTGTATAGGTTATAGGTAAATATAATAGGCCTACATGCGATGTTTCATGACATATAACACAAGAAATAATCATAAACATTTTATATTTATAAGGTCAAGTATTATACTAAATAATTGGGACTTACAAGAAGTTAAGAACCATTATCATAGTTATAATAGGCCTACATTTTTGCAGTAGTTTAGGCATTTTGGTTTGATAACGTTGTGGGCAGAACAATTTGTCCTTGTTTGTTATTTGACTATTTTTACTTTAATTATAATTAAAGACACTTCATAGTGAATTAGTGATTATAATAAATAGCCTATGTCGTGATTGTTGTTATAGCTAGATCAGATTGTGTTTATAATACAACGCCGGTGCGCCTCCGTCATCTCCACCGAAAACAAGCGCTCCCCCCTTGTTCCATTGTCAGAACCGGGACACTGTTTTGATTCACGCCGCTCTGGGACCTTAAGCACGTTATCTCCAGTACAAATTTGACAGAGCAAACTTTCACTTGCAGTTGACTAACATATTTGACCAGAAGTACCTACACTTAAGTTCTGTGGTTTGTGTACACAAACTGCATCAGACTACATCAGATGCATAATATGAAACCTGTGGTTCCGGCCTGCGAGCTCTGAAGCCAAATGATAAACATGCGCCCAGTGTGTGAGCACTTACTGGAATCAAAGTGCTGCTGAATCACTGCCTTGATTTGACACAGGAAAGTCCCTCTTCAGAAGTTCACTCCTACCATCATTCATCCTTCTGGAGTGTTTGTACTTGTTACTGTAGATATCTCTAACTTTGTTAGTGTGTGTGCGTGTGTGTGCCTATGTGGGGGGGCTTGGCGGCGAAGCAGTGTATTTAGATTTCCTGGAAATTCCAAGTGGTTTGGATTTACGAAGACGAGAGCAAAGATTCTCATAAGATGAGCAGCAGGCAAGACAGTCCTAAACCTGGTGTTTACGAGGATGTGTGTTTGCGTGCGTGTAAACACGTGGATCAGCAGTGACCAAAGTCCATCAACTGCTCTTCACATTGCTCATAAAATTCACTAGGAGTGAGCGAGAAGAAACGCAACCGAAATGGAACAAAGTAACACCCAAAGATTTGATTGTGTACTACCCTGTATCGCTGTTACATGGGTGTGTATGGGTTCAAAGATCATCGGGAAGATTTGGCCCACTTCCCTGACACCACACACACACACACACACAACGGGCTGATAGACAAAGCCAAGCCGAACGGAAGGTCCGACTGAATCGCGCAGAGATCACGACTGTGGGGAATTAACAACAACAAGAAACAATGAATGCACTGGAAACAACAGAAGCCAAGAAGAAAGTCCTTTCTGACACACCCTGAAGCTACCAGCATACATACACGTAGCCTACACTGTGAAATCAACTCTGGTCCATTTGTATACTCCCCTGAGTTACATTATACTCAGGACAGAGGACACAGGGTTATACAGTGTACGTGCATTATGTACACAAACGGACACAGATCTGGCCTATATGGCAGGTAAGGGGGACAACGCCCTCCACTTAAACACAAGGGGACAAAGGGATCAAGATATTTATCTATCAAACTATTGTTATAAGTGGACCACCGCCACCCACCTGGGCTGGATTAGACCACTGGTTCCCAAACACTGGCTCGGGTCCCATTTGTGGTTCACGGACACATTTTTATGGGTCTCTTAAGTTTTTTACATTTAGTTTTTAATTAATATTTCAAAACATTTTCAAAGAACATTTCCCAAAAAGTTAAGTGTTTTATGAAAAAGAAAAAAGTAATTTTATTTATAAATAAATGAAAATCTAAGAAATTCCATGAATTAGAAACACATTTTTTAAGAAGTACTGAAAATAGCCGATCTACAAGCTCACACTGCGGCACGAAGAAGCGACGCGTTGTGAGCTTGTAGATCTGCCGGTTGCACTAGTTTGGGTCCCCGGGCTAAGTCTAATCTCTCCTATGGGTCTTGAACTAAAAAAGGTTTGGGATTAGACCATATCCTACTGCAAAGGTTGGAGAGCAGGATGTCCACGAATAATGCCTTTGAGATCATAAAAAAAAAAAAAACGAACAGAGGAAACCGACATATAGATCTTTCATTAGGGATGCACCAGTTGATCATGGACGGATTAACCCCCGCGAGGGCCCCTGGCCGATATTTTTTTTAGGGCCCCCCCACCCTCCACCATACCCCCCCTCCCTCCCGACACGCACTACCCAGCTCGGATTTTAAGCCATGATTATCATCTGTGGGCCAAGAAAGCACCTGTAGACAACAGAGGAGGGGCCCACACATTTGATTTTTAATTAACGTATACATTTAATTTTAGTAAATTGTCAATGACCACGCGTCCCAGTTCCCCCAAGGGCCCCTGAGAGCCAAGGGCCCCTGGCAACGGCCCCACCGGCCCAATGGTTAATACAGCCCTGCAGTTGATACAGTACATGGGGATCTGACCACACTGGCCCGGCTTGTTGTACTGCCACCACCACCAGTGTCTCTGCAAATGAGATGAGAGAACAGTGGCTGATTCTTGATCTGTTGTCACATCGATCTATGTGATTGGATTTGTGCTCATTAAAAGTAGGGATATTGGTGAAGGGCTGGACGATTGAGTTATTCTATTCCAAAACTAAACAAACAACTAACAAGCGCTAAACCAAGAAGCTATTGGCCAACTTATCATTTTAAACATCTTTTTTTAATCAATTTTGGCCCAGAATTTTACAATATGTGCATCCTCCATCTCTCAAAGGCAGCATCAGATTACCTCCCCCCCAAAACCCCAAACCAAATCGACCTAATCATAACTAGATTCCCAGTTTGAATTATGCCCTAAAACGGGCACAGTCAGAGCAGGAGGTGGCATCTTCTAAGCATGAAGCCAGTGCCCCTCTCTCTCCCCTCCCCACCACCTAGGGCTGTCACGATTATGACATTTTACATGACGATTAATTGTCACTCAAATAATTGCGTTTTAACGATTTAATTGTGTTTTTGTCGTTGACAATTACATTTCTGTTTGGCTTTTAGGCTTTGAAGTTGCACATGGTAGATATGACACATAACCCAAATATACAAAGAAATTACTGACATTTGACAACTTTATACTTAAAAAAGAACATTGATAGTGGAAATAGACGATCTACAAGCTCACAACGTGTCACGATGCAACGCGTTGTGAGCTTGTAGATCTGCTATTTCCAATATTTTTTACATTAAAAAAATATATGAAAATGTTTTCAACATGGAAATGAATAATCGCAATTATGTCAAATAATTGCGATTAGACGATTATGTAATAATTGTGACAGCCCTCCCCACCACCAGTCCATATCCCCTTTTGTTGTCAGCGTCTGCGGGGCCAGAGAGAGACCACCTGTTTGTGTGTGTGTGTCCATACGGAGCCAGAGAACAATGAGCGGCCCGCTAGTACACTGTGAACAGAGCAGCAGAGCCACGGGGCCTGACACTGACCCAGCTGCACTGTGTTTTCCACTGCATGCACGTGACTCTGGCAAGGGTGGGAAAAGTACTCACATGTTTTTACTTTAAGTAAAAGTATCAATACTGCACTGTACAAGATGTCAATACTGTACTGTGTTACAAGGAAAAGTCAGGAATTAAAAATGTACAAGAGTAAAAGTATAAAAGTATAGAGGGTATGCGCGTGACATCATCATCATCATACCCGGAACAGGAACGCCTACTGAGTGGCAAAAAACTACTTTCTGGCCTTGACAGCCCATACATCCAAACAGAAAAGTCCTATCTGATTGCATTAAATGACGTTAAACTCACTTTGCCACTCGATTTGCCACTCAATTTAGCATTCACTTTATGCATGCGCATACCCTCTATTGGTATAAAAATGTACCAAAAGTAGAAAGTACTCATGCATTATGCAGAATGTACCATTTCACAAGTATTCAAAAAATGTTGTAAATTGTATAAAAAAAAATCTTTTGTAAATAGCAGATCTACACAACCTAAGCTCACAACAATGATCAAAATTAATAATCACAAAATATTGTCTCTGTCGAGTGGAAACCTCATACATGCATGTCCAACAAGATTCAAAAAAATAAATAAATAGGAGGGCCTGTTGTCTGAGTAACGGTGTGGTAGCAGGCCGAGCCAAGGTTGGAGGAGGGGGTGGGGTTTTAATGCAATCATACTTAGTTAATGCTTAACCGTGTTTTCCACAGAAGCCTGAATCAGTGCCGTCACACACCCTGGAACTGACGGGGGGGATGGGAACCTACTGAACTTGGCTGTTGGATTTTAATAAAAAAAAGTAGTCTGAGGGAACCAGGAGGGCTGGAAGGTCTACTGCCTCCTATATTAAATCACTTTCACTAAAGGCTTTAGGCCAGATAAAACAGCCCATAAATCTGATTGGATTAGTACCATGGCAGGTATATGTGAACATAACAAACATCATTCAGTCTTGTAGAACGATACGTACAAAAAGGTTTGATTTATACTTAAAGTTAAGTGTCGCACACCGAAAATAGCTTTCCTACAAGCTTTTGACAGAATATTTTCCTGGCAATTTAAAAGTACAGCAGCACGATACTAAAAGCCAAATGGATTAATCACTCGCGCGCGATCCATTGTGGTCCATGTAAACATTGATTTAACATCAATGAAAGCTAAGCAATACAACAAACACAAATCAAAGATATACATATACATCAAAGATATCAATTCAAGTTGACAATTTCATGGAAATAACAGCTCTACAAGCTCACAACACGTCACATCATTCATGACACGTTGTGAGCTTTTAGATCTGCAATTTCCAGTGGTTGGCAAGGTGCCAAACCAAGTTATGAATCAAGGGCAAGGTTTTTGAGCACAACACTGCTCAGTCAGACAGTCTGACTCAGTAATTATCAGTTAGCTGACAGATAATACCGTCAGGGCACGGCTAATGCCTTGCCCAGCGTGTTGAAACAACAGCGGAGCAGTGACACACCAAAACATTGTTGGTGTGTCCAGGTTTCCACAAAAGATGACAACAAAAGGATTCCAGACACACAGACAGTGACAGTGGCTTAGCTTAGCTTGGCCAGGGGGGACAGGTGTGTCACTGTCAGCACAGCTGACATGAGGTGGGAACACGGTTCACTGGCGAGTTTTCAGTGTTGCCCATGCAAGTCTGCTTATCGTCAGCTTTGCTGAAATAATGGCTTGGGGGGGGGGGACCAAAACAAACTCTTATATTTCTTAATAATTTCAACCTGAAAGTGAAACAACACTGGAGTAAGTCCAGAGTCCAGACTTTTATTTGTGCAAGTCACATTGTCTTGGGACTTAGGCCAAAGAAAATGGCCAAGTCAAACTCTTGACATATAAGGCCATTATACTAATGGGGTGGGAACAGCATGATCTTTTCAATAAGAATAGGTGAATAGGTGCTTGATCTACCTACGTTTTATTCTTAGATAACTATGCATTTGTTGATGTATTGATGTATTACCTTGTTTATTGCCAAATCGCTCTGGATTAAGAGTGTCTGCTAAATGCCTAAATTGTAAATTGTAAGGATATAGGCCTCTTTTTTTTTTTTACCAGAGGTGGCCAGTGTCATGAAGATCTGATTTAGGCATAATTATATGATCTTCCACACAAAAAGGTACATAGGCCGTATTTATAAGGGCTTGTTTATCTGTAAAGATGCTTGTAAATATTGGTAGTTGTGGGCTGCAATTTTGGGGGCTTGTTTACATTTTCATGTCAAGACAAGGACGCCCCCCCCCAGGCCCCCAAATTAATATTTGTCCCCCAATCTGAAAATATTTTGTGCCAAGAAAATATTCCACATGCTTTCAAGATTTTGGTCGGAGAATAGCAGATCTACAAGTTCACAGCGCGTTGCGATGCAACCGCGTGTTGAGAGCTTGTAGATCAGCTATTTTCAAATAGCTGTGTGTCTGTGTTCATGTGGCCTTTAGTTGTTTCTTTTGGGCATGTTTTCGTAGACCTGGTTGCTTATTTCTCTCGCAAGATCTGGCAGCTCTGTTGGCTGGGTGCAGGTGTGTTAGTTTCAGCTCAGCTCAGCTGAAACGGAGGTGCCGGGAAAAACGATTCACTCCCAGTGAATTTACGTCCAACAGAAACCAACGCAAGGGTTGGGTGTTCCGCATGAATCTTCCGGAATGCAATCATTCTGCTGCCTTTTTGGTGTCTTCAGCTTTGAGTGTGTGTTCTGTTCTCATGATAATATAAGGTGTTAAGTTTTCTCAACCGGTTTCACAGCTTTAAAAACAACACCAACAGCAGGCGACCATAAACAAGGGAGGGTTGGTCGCGCCACAAAAGAAAATTAGGAGCATTACATAATAGAACATACAGCTAATCTGCCATTGTGCCTATTCGCTCTTATTCAATAACACTGCCCAAAAGAAAGGGAGTCTACTGCCTAGACGCAGGCAATGTATGCAAAGTAAAAGACTGACGTTTTCGATGCTACTGCATCTTCCTTAGAGTCATGGCTAGAGCTGTCACGATTATGACATTTTACATGATGACGATTATTGTCACTCAAATAATTGCGATTAACGATTGAATTGTGTTTTTGTCGTCGACAATCACATTTCTGTTTAGCTTGTAGGCTTTGAAGTTGCACATGGCTGATATGACACATAACCTAAATATACAAAGATATTACTGACATATTTGACAACTTTATACTTAAAAAAGAACACGTTGTGAGCTTGTAGATCTGCTATTTCCACTTTTTTTTTTACTTATATGAACATTTTTCAACATGGAAACGATTATGACGATTATGAAAAATAATCGCGATTATGTCAAATAATTGTGTTTGGACGATTATGTAATAATTGTGACAGCCCTAGTCATGGCTCTGACAAACGTCTTGTACACTTGGCACACCTTCAAGCTGTATTCTCCTCTTCTCCCTGAATTTGAACCCGGTTTCCATTGAGCTAATAGAACCTGTCTGCTTTGCTCAGGGGATAAATTGAATCTTGACCATCAGGTCGAAATCCATGTCAGATGGATCCTGTGTCTAGGTGAGACTGAGACATGAAACAAACCGTAAATGTCTCAATAGAAGAGCAGGGAGACTAAATACAACCATCGCAATTGTATAAGTCAGGGGTCTTCAACGTTGAGAGAGAGATGAAGCAGGGACCCCCACAACCTCTTCATAGATTCCATATAGTTTCATCGTTTGACAGCACAATCGTCAGTGTATTTTGGATTCATGTAAATTTGTGTTTTCAGATATTTAACCACTTGAACCGTGTAAACTTGACCTTTCACTATGTACTTAGTCTGCTCTTTTTCCCCTCTACACGAAACCTCTTTGCCGAACCAAACCTCTTTACAAGCTCACAACGCCTCGCAGCGTTGCTTGTAGATCTGCTGTTTTTGGCTAAAGTTCTCCGAATATGGATGCTAGGTTCAAGTGGTTAATATGAAAAAGCAGAAAAAAAGTTTCTATCAATCAATGATTTGTTGGACCCCCTAGTAACTCTGAGGACCCCCTAGGGGTCCCGGACCCCCTGTTGAAGACCCATGGTATAAGTTATTGTGTACTATTAACATACTCTACCATACAGATTGGACAAAATTTCTCTACATTCAGAACACTGTCATTTTGAGGGCCATTTTTTTCTTTTTTTGAATCATGAGCCATGTTCGCAAGGCAGAAAACACATACATGTTTTTCAGCGGTGCGTGGTTGAACCACACAGGATGATGTTTCTTGTTGAACCGGTTATTTACTCCACAGTGGTCACATACTGTAAGCAAAGCGGAAAGGATCGAAAGTGTTACAGCAGTGGTTTCCCAAACATAGGGTGCACACATGAGAAAACATTCCACATAGTTTCAAGATTTTGATCGGAGACTAGCAGATCTACAAGCTCACAACGGGTCCATTTGCAGGCCGTGGACCCATTTTCATCGGTCACAAGTAAATATCCTGTTTCCTCCAAAAAAGGGACCAATCTATCAAGAATGTCATGATTACATCTAAAAATCTAAAGAAATGTCATAAATCTAAAAAAAAACGTTTAAGAAGTGGTGACTTGTGAGAATATCATATTGTCTATTTTCACTACTTTGGGTCCCGGCCCGTGGAGACAGACGCTCACATCTCTCTCCCGGGTCTGGAGCCAACAAGCTTTGTGAAGCCCTCTGTTTCGGGGTCAGGCAGGCACATGCACCAGGAAAGGAGATACGCTGGCGGGGCCCAGAGCCATGACAAACTGTTGTTCAAGGCATGGTTCCGGGCAGGCATGTGGTGTCCATATAAAGAGGTTCCACTAAGGTTTCACTTTGGGTAATAGAGTTACAGCCTACAGTGACTGACGACTGAATCTGGAATACTGACAAGAAAAGAGTTTCCAGGCGGTTTACGGTCAGACAGCAACAGCCAAACGTTGCCAGATCCTGCGAGGGAAATAAGCAACCGGGTCTACGGGAACAAGCAAGGCCCAAATAAGCAATTACACTTTAGAAACAAGCCCAAAAAAACGCAACCACCAATAGGCCTACAGCTTTACACCAATACAGCTTTACAGAAAAACAAGCCTCAAAGTCTCTTATAGCAAGCCAACAACAGGGCAACACTGGTTACGGTCAGCAACAACAAACTCGGCAGACTAAAAAACGTTTTCTCTGGAGGATTAAAGCCCGTTGAGATTTGTAGCTTCTCGCCACTATCAGAACTCTTCAACCGTTCCGACACTTGAACTCTTGACGGCACATCTCTAAAAATTCATTTATTTTCTGTGAAGTCTGGTTGCGTTTTGCTTTTCACGCAGGGACGGTTCAAAGGGAGAAGAAACACACATCCTTATCCGCAGGGCGATTCATCTTCAGTTCAAAGGCGCGAGGCAAGCAGCTAGCGGCATACTCTCTCTCCCCCCCCCCCCCCCCCCCTCAAGAAGGAAAGGAGGGGAGGCTCCTGTATTATTTTTTTTCGGAGACAAAACATCTCTCCTGTGAGAGTTAACTGTGAACCCTTTTATGCTGTCCAATATCAACAGCTGAGAAAGTGAACCATCCATCAAGCCCACATCGTCTAAAAGACGTTTGTTTTTCCAAACTTTTTCATGTCAAGGACCCACCAAAATCATACGCATTAGCCCGTGGACCCCATCTGAAAGAGATATACCCAGGATCCCCAATATAAGATCCTTTTTTATGGCTATAGCTGTGATTTCCATACATTTTTAATTCCAATGACCCCCCAGTTTGATATGTATTAGGCCTCAGATCCCTATTTGATCTCTGGGACCCCAACCTACAACTCTAACTCTATAGAATGTACAAACCAAATGGACCCTAGTAACAGGCTTCCATTTGTACACTCTCAGAGCTACAGACCCATAGGGGGCCAATTGGTTCCTACTTCCTAACTATCAATCATTTGGCTGGGGGCCCCCAGACCACACTTTGAGAACCGCTGGTCTAAAGACCCCAGACCCTAACCTCTTTAGTTCACTGATAACCTGAAGATTCTCTTCTATCTAAATGATCTAAAAATACATATCTTATGGTCTGAGGCGTGAGGGTTGAGCTTAGCGTGGATTTCAAAGGTCGGTCTTTTTGAACTGTGACCTCTGAGATCAATGTGTATCTTTAAGCTGTGTGCTGTGATGAGCAATACGACATTGTACTGCTAGTCTAGGCTACATGTCAAAACAACTCAGTTACGGAGGGTGGCACCATGGTGGTTGAGTGGTCAGCGATGACTCCTATGGGCAAGAAGGCCCTGGGTTTTAACCACTTAAATTTAAACCACAAAAACAAATTCTAAATTATGGCTGGTACTTCCAGCCAGGGCAACAGAAAATTGGCTAACCACTGCTCCTTATCTTAGGATTTCAAGTCAGCTGTTGTAAATATATATTTTTTAAAGTGACATTTCAAGTAGGCAGGCAGAGATTACCCAGCAAGCAACACCCTCGAGAGAGTTGTTCTAACGCATTGCTTCACCTGACAATCCCTCCTCAAAATGGAAGGATTGGATTCTGGTAAAAGAAAATATGAAAGACATTGCCCTTCAATGTCTACAGTATTACCATTTGTGCAGGCAGGCCATAATAATAGTTAGCCATCTCCCTCTGGGCCAGGGGACTAAATGCCAAGACTTTGTGCTATCGCTCCATCACAACAGTCAGTGGCCTATGGAGCCATGGGATAAAGGTGGGTGGACTGCAGAGTCCGCAAAACAATCTACAGTCTAGGCATTTCCTGCAGCCTGGGAAGCAAGGGCATAGGACTTTATATAGAGACACATTCTGCAATTATTATGACCCTTTTACCCTTGAGAACAACTCTAATTCACTCACTTTCACAAGTTCACACACTCTCTGTGAGATCAGTCTGTCTGACTGATATATATCGGATATTATTTTACTTTGACGACATTGGTATTGGCAAGTATGTACAATAATTCATTATTCCAATCATTATGGGTGAACATTTTCCAAAATAGCAGATCTACAAGCTCTCTTAACACACACACACACACACACACACACACACACACACACACACACACACACACACACACACACACACACACACACACACACACACACACACACACACACACACACACACACACACACGAAACTATGATGCACAGTCAGTGATGAGTTGACTATGACTCCACACACAGCTTACAAACCAAAACAATAATTACAAAGAAAAAATGTTGATTCAACATCGATTCACCAGAGGTGTCTTTGTCATCCACTACAATTATTCACACTGCTCATGAAAGCGGCTGAAGTCAGCGCTTTTTATGAGAACCAGGCCATGAGCGTGCCGTGGCACCTCCCCCACTCTCCTCTCTCCCTCGTTTCGATGTGGATTCTAGGGAAATGACCTCAGAGCAGTCAGACCTGGGCTGGTAGCCAGCACTATGTCCTCACTATGCTGAATGGAGTGATGATGATCCTCCTCTCTAGAGCAGGGTTCTTCCATGTTTTCAGGCCAAGGACCCCTTAGTTGAGAGAGAGATGAGCCAGGGACCCCAACAACCTTTTCAGAGATTCCAATCATCAGTGTATTTTGTATTCATGCCAATTTGGGTTTTCAGATATTTAACCACTTGAACCTTCATTGCTCAATAAACTTGACCTTTCACTCTGTACTTACTTTACACCAAAACTCTATGCCGAAAAAATCCACAGATCTGCTATTTTTGGCGAACGTTCTCAGAATATGGACACTATAGGTTCAAGTGGTTAATATAAAAAAGAAGAAAAAAGTTTCACTCAAAGATTCAAAAATAGTAGATCTCAAGCTCACAGCGCGGCAATAATGCTATATTTGAAATCATGTTTGAAACATTTTGAATCATTCGAACACAAATCTTCTCTTTAGATGGGGTCCCCGACCAAATATGTCAATTTTTAGGGGTCCTTGCCGTAAAAACGTTGGGAACTACTGCTCTAGAGCAAACTGAAATGGCGTCGCAACTCGCAACCACCCAACATACATTTCCACAGTAGGGCTGGGCGATATGGACTTCAAATCCGCATCAGTTATTTCTAACTTTTGTCTCGACTACGATTAAACGCGGAGTAAAGCGATGCGTTTTGAGCTTGTAGATTTTGGAATTTTCCACCCAACAGACGATATAGGCCTAGTGAAAATAGCAGATATACAAGCTCACAGTGTGTTGCGATTCAAAACTGTGAGCTTGTAGATTGGCCATTTGTCGATTATAAAATCTATAACACATGTTTCATGGCAAATCGTTGATATAAGACATTTAAAAACAATTATAAACTAAATTAGCCATTAGCTAGGTTCTAAATATTGTTATTTGAGCCCTACTCCACTTCAACCCCCAACAAACAGCGCTCAACAGCAGGAAGGGTGGGGGGTTGTGCTCCCTCTGCTCTGACAACAGTCTGGAAGACACAATAGTTCTTGATGGAGGGATAAACATCTGAAGAGCTCTGGGAAGGAGAGGAGGGAGGGAGAGGAGTCTGGAACAACAACTAAAGAGATGCTGCACGGCTGTGAGTGAGTGGAGTACGGAACACATCACCCAGCATTGGTGGAGAAAAGCAAAAGAGAATGGAGGAGTACAAACAGGGTTTCTGGCTTTCTGCAGGTTTAGGCAAGCTAGATTTAAGAGTTGACTTTTTTAATGCCACTCAGAATTTAGCATCCCTATTCTGGGGGGGCGTTCACCGATCAGCCGATCTACAACAAGCTCACAAGTCACAACACATTCACACCACAAGAAGAAACACAACACATGAAACCCTGACAAAGGGACGGAGGCTTCACGTGTGTGTGATGACGTGTGAATGCACTCCCTCTGCCACCATGGGACCATCTGCTAGGCGTGCTAATGGTCAACATTAGCTTTAAATCTCCCTGTGGCCAGTGGCCACTGTCTAGTCTGGTGTCCCCTTCTCCTCATGTGCTCCTCTGACCAAATGCAGAACTTCTCTTGGATTTCCACATAGCACTTCAGCACCGAACCACACCACACCTATGTTTCTATAGCACAGCAGTACCCCTCTCAAATCCACAGGTATGCGTAGCAGACTACGATCATTGACACTCCTTTGTAATGTAAGTAGGGTATACAATACATAATGTACCGTAGGTGTAGGTCATGGCTAATTGCCTAACAATGTAATGTTAGGCAACTAAAGTGGCCAACTGTCCTGTATACAGATGCAAATCAATCACCTGTGCCATCGTTGGACCAAGTGGACACTTACAGGTCTGCAAAACCAAAACCAGTGCAAATCACGACAAATTCTGAGCAAATCACAGCTAATCCAGTGCAACGAATATATATATATATAAATTAAAACAAATGGGACGATACGCGATATTACGATATTATAGCGATATTATCACGAAATTATCGTTTATCGTGATGAAAAACAATCACGATAATCGTATCGTGGAGATTTAATATATTGTGATATCATCCTCCGTCATGCACTGGGATCAATTCACCTTTTATTTGCTGAGCTGCATATCCGGTACCACTTAAACCCTCTATAATTGGTAAAAGGTACTTAATATACGTACTTGATACACTCAAACACCTGACACCCCACACACACACACAAAATTGTGGACAAAATCTCCTCCAACGACAACAGAATATTCAAAGTTTGGAGTCCGAGAGGCTAAATCTCGTCAAATGGTGGTCCGTGGCTCAAATTCAGAATGAACTAGAAGCAGTGCTCTTCCGAGCACAGGTCTCCACCAGGCCGTGCGTCCTGGTGGTGCTACTGTATAATAGGCCAATGTAAAAAGGGTGGCATATGTTCTTCACCTTAGATCTTTCATGGCAATCGGATGCTGCATGCATGATTTCAAGCATTGTGTTCCAAAAATGTGTTTTGCTAAAGTCTACCTGCTGGTGGCGCTATAACAGGACAATGTTAAAAAGGTAGCATTTGTTCCTTGACCTAGTGGGAATATGTGTGGCAAATGTCACGGTAATCGCAAGCTGCGTTGATGATTTGAGGCATTTTGTTCAAAAACGGAGCAATCCTGCAAACTTTGGAAGCTAATATTAGCCAATCAGGATGGAATATGAAATATCAGACGGATCGGACTTGATCACATGACTATAGAGATACTGTGTACCGATTTGCATGATTTTTGGATAAAATCTCAAGGAGTAATATCCAAAAATGTGTTTTACATAAGTCGGCCCAAAGGTGGCGCTATAAAAGGCTGATGTGAAAAATGCAGGGCAAAGGTTTATCCTTAGCCTCTAGGGAGTGCGCTTACAAAGTTTGAAACTGATCGGTGGAGTTATAGGTAAAACCACAAATCGGGCTGTTATAGCGCCACCATGAGGCTGATTAAAAAAAATTAAGTGGCATTTCTTCCTCGGCCTAGTGGGAACGTGTGTGCGCGATTTCATGATAATTGCACTTTGCGTTTGTGATTTGAGGCATTTTGTTCAAAACGGCTCAATCCCACAAACTTTGGAAGCCAATCTTAGCCAATCAGGATGGAATATGCAAAATCGGACAGATCCGTGTCGATCACATGATTGTCGAGATATTGCCTACCGATTTGTAGGATTTTTGGACAAAATCTGTAAGAGTAGTGCACAGAAATGTGTTTAGCAAACATCGGCCACTAGTTGGCGCTAGAAAAGGCCCATTTGAAAAATTTAGGGCAGAGGTTCTAGATTGGCATCCAGGGAATGTGTGTGCTCACTTTGGCAGCGACCGGGCCAACGGCGACTGAGATTTGGCGCTCACAAACTGCGAGGACGCACGGACGCACGCACGGACGCACGCACGGACGGACGGAGGGGAAAACATACTCTCCCTCAGCCTTCGGCTGGTGGAGAGTAGAGACAATAACAGACCTTGATATGAAAAAGGTTGAAAACCACTGCTCCATGTGTGTGTTTCATGCACACACAGAGCTTTTAGGCGTGCTACAAGACCCCCACGGTGTCAGAGGGCAAGAGTCAGTTCGCTGCCTGCAGGGCCAAAACAAAAGCTAGGGTCGTTTGTCAAAGACGTCCACTCACTTTTGTCCCCCCTGGCTAACGGTTTTTACAAGGAGGGAGGGGGTTGTTGTTTACAGAACATAATGGTCAATAAACCCAGGCCCCCCTGCCGGGTTTATTGTCAACGTCGTTAAAATCAGCGCTCACTTAAGTGTGATTTATTTAACACTAATAGGTAGGCCTATTAACAGCCAAGACACTCCAGTTGAGAAAGTGAGAGAGAGACAAGTGAGAAAGTGAGAACTTCAACTTTTATTCACATGTTTAGACCTTACACAGGGAGTAAAAATTGACCTTTCACTCTGTACAAATAGATGTGGAAAGAAAACAAAGAGACAGAGAAAGTGAAAGGGGAAAAATGACGGCGTCTGTAGTAGTAAGAGCACTTAATCGCGGCACTAAGTCCCCTACAGTTTGTTTAGCTTTCCAGAAACAGACTGAGTGAGTGACCGTATGTGGCTTTGGTATTGTTATGCAACTCAGTCAAAGAGTGTAGAAAGCTGACACTTTTAAAGCCAGCCCCCATCTGTCCCACTCTGATTAAACCATTCATGCTGTCAGAGGAGGGGAGGGAGAGAAAGCTGCCTAAAAGCATCAACCTGAACCTGGAACCTCATCTGGAAATATATGAGTCAAAATTTTGACTAACGGGTCTACTTTATAGGCCAATTCACAGCTCACAACTGCAGGCCTCATGCAACAACCTAGTTGGCCATTCCTTCTACCACACAGTAGACATTTGTTTTCAAACTTTTCTTTTTCCCTTTTCCAAGGACCCCCATAACTCAGAGTGTGTACAAATGGGTCCATTTGCACGCTCTGAGTTACAGAAATCTAAGGGTCCTTTTGGAACAGCCCCCTGAAGAGTCCCTGGACCTCACTTTGAGAACCACTGCAGTAGACTAAATCACAAACGTTCTCTAGTGGACAAAGCAGAATCTGTCCAAACAGTCTGAATAAACATGCTGAGTGTTCCGTGCAGATCGCCAACAACAACCTTTGAGATGTTGCCCATGATATCTATTCTAGCAGCCACACATTCAGCTACAGTGAACACTCACTGCTACAAAACCATACCAACAAAAGAACCAGTGTCATTTTTATAATTCCACTCCACATTTCTCCACTACATCTCAAGAGGATTATTGTACTTTGGACTCCAAATACAATTATTATTACAAAACATACATTTGTTTATTTGAAAATAAGCCGATCATATAGCATATATTGTAGATCTTTTATAATTTCCAAAAAAGTTTGACTCATTTGAGGGAGAAATTTGACAGAAATGGGACCATTCATAATGAATAAGTACTTTGACTTTGGTACATTTAGAACATGCCGTTGCCAATAGCCTACTTGATGCCAAGTTTACTCAAGTGAATAGGCTACAAGACTTCGACTTAAAAGGACATGTAAAATCTGAGCACTTCTACCACAGCCAAGAACCAGCTACTACACACATACAGTATGTTAAGATGCTAAGCAGCACTGAGCACAGCCAGCCAGAAGGTCACCCAAGTGGAAGCACATCGATCATGACCCTGCCTCAACCCACTGGGGACCTTCCAGCCTGGGGGACCCCCCAAGGGGCTGGGGGGTTCCAGAGGGGCTACAGGAGGGCCCCTAGGCCCCAACCAAATGAGATACATAATTAGAGTTTGAAAATAATTCGACCTATTTGAATCCCACAGGGGGGAAATCCCAGTTTTCAGCTTGACACATTTGCAGGACTCAGGAATCGAACCTGCTTGCTTCCCAAGCAGGCTCTCTGTCTGCCCCAGTAAGCTACAACACTAAACAACTTATACAGGCTTCTATCAAGGAGGATGTTTCTGTATCACCAAGTCTAGCTATGGTTCTCAATAAACAACTGAAATCAATTAAATTCAAAGCATCACATCCAAGAAAATATCCATCATAAAATTATGATGTGATATTCAATTCAATTTGACTTCATATCAGGGGTCACAATAATAGCTTTTGATCAAGACTATCATAGATGCGCTTTAACGAGTCTGACTTTTACTTCATAGATACTAATGTAAAAGCCAGTCGATAAAATACATCCATGATAGTCATGATTTCCCCCCCTTTGTGTGTGTGTGTGTGTGTGTGTGTGTGTGTGTGTGCGTGCGTGTGTGTGTGTGGGGGGGGGGGGGGTCCCCCAGATGACAACAATGACAATTTAATTTAAAAAAAAAAAGAAACATTGGCCAAATTGTCAAACATCATAAGAAACAATTGTGGAAAAAGTCGATCTACAAGCTCACTAAATATTACTCCTACAATTCCAAGGGCATGTCAGGGTAGGGGTCCCCACCCCCAAGTTATTTTGGGGGGAACCATTGACATAAAGGAGGGGGAGGGGCATTATCATAACAAAGTTTGCAAACATCTTCCCTACACACACACAACACAAAACCTTCACACTTCTGAGAGTTTCCAAAAGCTTTATAGCCTGTATTATGCAACATAGCCCTGTTTACACAATACTGTATACTCCCAACTGTATAAATGTTCCCCATTTTCAACTGTTTTTAATTTATTTTATTTTGACACTTGCTTTGGCAATGTAAACGTATGTTTTCTCATGCCAATAAAGCTCCTTTTAATTGAATGGGTACCAGGGGTCTATTGGTTCAATGTTCCTCTCAAGAGTTAAATTAACTTATTTTTCCATAATGAGATTTATAGGCTCTGAAATCATCCATAATAAATAACACAGGACAGATTTGACATTCAAATGAGATGGAGATCTGATCCTCTTTACTTCCTCCCCATTGTCTTCATCCCAGTGCCATTTATTTCCATACAGGAGCAACCTGAAAGTTTCCTTGTAGTAAAACCGAAACAACGTGCATTATAACGGCAACAACAACTCATTTATTATGTCGCCTTAAGAGAAGAACATTTAAAAGTGTACGGTAATACATAGAGAGAGAAACGTACAGGCAAGAATAATGTATTAACAGCTGAACGTTACCTTATTATAATGCTCGTGGACGGACAGGGAACGGGAGGAATATTCCTTGTTGTTGGCGATTAAGTTTCAGGCTATAAAAAATAATCCTCTGAAAAACTGGAATTTCCTCAAAGCGTCGAAGCGGAAAAAAACCCTTAGAGAAGCTCGTCCCAGTTGGTTAAACTCACTCATAAATGTGACTATATTTCCTCACAGAAACGACATCTAGAACAGAGCAGACGCAGCTCTGTGTGTGTGACTGACACTGTGTTGGTTCACGCGTCCCTCGTCAAGTTTGCTCACTGCTGCTCAGTGGCGACGCGCACCACGCGCGTACCCGCGTCTCGGGTCTCTCCCCCCGCCCCCCGTTTAAAGGGACAGTGTACCATTTGTAGTTCCCCAAACACTGTGTTGGTCGGGACTCCCATTTGTGGGTCGCGGACACATTTTTATGCATGGGTCCCTTAATTTCTGGTTTACATTTTGTCAAAACACACACAAAAAAAAAACATTCCCAAGATTTTCATGAATAAAAATAAATATAAATGATTTTTTTTAATAAGTAATTGCATAAATAAATAAATGTAAGAAATTCCATAAATTGTCTAAAAAGTAGTGAAAATAGTCGATCTACAAGCTTAGAGATAGCGCTTGTAGATCTTCTGTTTTTTGGTCCCAGGAAACGTCTCTCTTTTGGGTCTCGACCTGAAAAGGTAGGGAACCACTGGTCTACAACACAACATGTTTAAGACAGTAGTGTGTTTCTTACTTCTAACATGTTTAGGGCAGTGGTGCTGACTATTCTGCTGTTAGCAGGGTCTGTCAGAAGACATTACATGTCATGGCTTCCAGTTCCCACCTGATGTTGTGAGGGAGTTCAGACGGCTCCAGACCATACTGAATAACTGCCAGCTTACATAATGTCTTAAGACTAGGACTCATGTCTAAGATGAACAGATCATCAGCGGGTGAAAAATCTCCTTTGTATCCTCCAAAGAGGATGACACGATCTCCCATCATGCAACAGCACATACCATGTCGAATATTGGACATGGTCCTTCTCCTTCCCTTCCTCTTGGTTTTAACCTCCTTCCAGGAGGAGGTCTCTGGACTGAATTTCTTAACCTTCTTCCAGGAGATGGTCTTTGGACTGAATTTCCACAGATCATTGGTCTGGTTATCGACGTTGATGCCACCTAATATGTACAGTTCTCCATTGTAGGTAAAAGCTGAATGATAACAGCGTCTTTCTGGAAGAAGCTTTGCAGAAGGTGTGTTCAGCCAGCAGTTTTTCTCTGTGTCAAACACCCTGATGTTGTAGTACTGAACATTCCATTCAGCCCCAAATACAAACATCTGAACATCCCATTCAGCCCCAAATACAAACATCTTTTTCCCGATGATGGTGGCAGAGTGACCATATGAATCAGGTGGAGTTCCTGTGGTGTTAATTAAAGACCAGATCATTGTGCTGGTGTCCAACTTGTACATGTTATTAGTGGATCCAAGCGGTCCAGTCAGCTTGGTACGTCCTCCATGGATAAACATGACCTTCTCCAACACACAGGCTGAGTGGCCACACCTCCCCTCTGGAACAGTCCCAGAAACTCTGGGTTTGAACCATCTGTGGGCTTCAATATCAAATGCATAAAGCACAAAGTAGTGCTCTGTAGTCTCTCTCCATTTCCCTCTCCAGTACCCTCCCCAGATGTAGGCTGTATCCTCTATCAACACAGCTGTGTGTCCCCAGCGACCGGAAGGACCTGAGGTCAATGTCTTCCAGCATAAAGACACTGTGTTGAAGACGTGAACATCAATATGAACACTGTCTCCTCCAAAGTAGTAAACTCTGTCCCTCACGCTTACAGCAACATTATAACGGTATTTAGGAGGTCCTTTCAGGTGTAGGGTCCAGCGTAACATTTCAGTTTACTTACCAGCAAAACAATGAATGTAAGTATCTCGGCTTCAGTTCTGCTCTGTCTAAGAATACAGAGCTATTGGTGTGCGCTTTAACTTATATTGTTACAGAAGAAACAGAAAAGTCACATAAAGCTTGTCCAATCAGATCGCACAGAATTGGTTTGGGTTGTCCAATCAGGGAAGCCGATTCTGTGTGGTTGGTGGTGTGTGTGTGTGTGTGTGTGTGTGTGTGTGTGTGTGTGTGTGTGTGTGTGTGTGTGTGTGTGTGTGTGTGTGTGTGTGTGTGTGTGTGTGTGTGTGTGTGTGTTTGCCAGCTCCATGGAAATCTAACACTAATTGTTGATTTGATTAGCTGCAGCTGTGTGTTGCTCACTAGCCTTCCATGAATACATTATCAAAGAATATGGACGAAGGCAACGGTGACGTCACGTTGTTTTTCGCTAAAGATCCACTATCTTGTAACTCCCGGTTCCCGAAAAGCAACCGGGAAACAAACAATAGAAGGGCTTGGAAGGGCAGCAAAGGTGCGGGTCTTCACTCAGTAGAGACAAACTCTTGAAGCATTTTAACCTACTTTATCATTAATTTAACATACTGTACAAATACTGGGAGCATTATTTACTAGTAAGACACCTCAGGGTGACATGCGACCTCACCATAAGGGCAAGGTCGCGCCAATTCTTGGCCATCTGGCCAGTGATGTATATGGTTACTCATGGAAACCCCTGCATGATAGTCAACAATGTTATGTCAAGACACAAAACATGCCCATATATGGGCATTACCAAATATGGGCATTCCCAGATATGTCCTTATTGATAATATAATATCCTTGTCTTTAATATTGATAATATAGGAATCTCCATATATGGGCATAAAACGTGTGTTAATTAGTAAAGCCAAGCAGGGCCTTGGCGAGTCAGGGCCTGGGTTTGATGCCTGGGATCTCCACACATAAGGGGGTAGGTACCCTAACAGAGGGCATCATCATGCCCATACTGTATTTGGACATTTTATTTATTTTATCCTTTATTAATATATATACATAATACATATATGGAGTTAATATTAACGTTTTCGGCCTGGGATTGATGACATCAGAAATCTCCATATATGGGAATAAAAGGGATTTTGTTTCTGGGAATGACCATATAGACTTATTTTATCCTTTATTAATAATAATATGCATCCATATACATACAATATATTTTATGCCCAGCCATCTGGCCAGTGATATTTATCAATGACATCAGGGATCTTCATAATGGGCATAAAAGGGATACCCAGATTACCCACATATGGACTGTCACCGTGATATCACCTGTGATGTCACAGTGATATCCAGGGTTTGATCTTTGATGAGGTGACATCACTTTCTGTACTGACTGAAAGACAGAAGGACGGACAAGCTACGACATTTCTCATGGTATACTGCGACCTTCGGTCGCAACAACATAAACACATATCATAATATTGACAGAAGACTTTATAGTTACTGATAAAGTATTCATGACAATCATTACTAAGGAAATGAAACAAGAGTAAAGTCAGGACAAATGTCCATTGTAGGGTGGCAATGGCTCAGGGGAAGAATGATAGCTTAACAACCGAAAGGTTCCGAATTCGATCCCGGGCTCCCCCAGAGTTAGTGTCAAAGTGTCCTTGAGCAATACATCCCTAATTACTCCCGATGAGCAGCTTGGTGCCTTGCATGGTTTACTCTGCCATCCGTGTGAATGTGTGCGCAAATGGGTGAATGTAATGTGCATAATCTATGTTAAGCGCCTAAAGGTGCTATATAAATGCACCATTTACCACAAGGGACATCTGGGCACCTCGATGTAAAATTGTCTATTTTGTCCAAAATGTAAAAAAGAAAAAAGTAAGTAAAAAGCAGTATACATGATTAGACCATGCTTAAACATTTGACAACTAAGGTCTAATATCTCTACAATTGCAACAGATTGCTACATAACCTGTATATCCAGTAATTTTGGGGCATAAACAAAAAGTTGAAGGATACATTTAAGTCTGATAATGATGTACCCCACTGCAGTGCATTTTCACTTCATAGTTTACATTATTTAAGACCACTTTCCAAATATTTTATAACATTTTGGACCAATTTCCCCATTGCCACCTCTCCTGTTGACTACAGACAGAAACTCAACTGTTGTTGTAAACCAACCAGTTGTTCTCAAAGATCCATGAGGGTCCCTAGCCTGGTTGCAGGCTAGGGGGTCCCTAGCCTGCAACTATACATTTTGTTGTTGTCGATAGAGTTGCCATACATCCAAACAGAAAGTCTTATCTGATTGCATTAAACGATAACAATGTTATGAGGTTGGAAATCACTCGATGGTCCTGCGTACCACCTGTTTCTGGCTAAATGTCACAATGCAGGAGGCAGCAGGATGTTGCGTTATTGAAAACGAGAGCTTCCAAACTCTAACACTAAGAAAAAGAATCACCTGCACATCATTTCTTGACAGAAAATAGCGCATAGCATGTCTACAGTGGATCATCATGAAACAAGCACTTTGCAGGAGGATAATTCAAGCTTTCCGTACAGCTGAAAAGTTGGTAAGTTTAACGTTGTTTAATGAAATCAGATAGGACCTTTCTGTTTGGATGCATGGGCTGCCGATGGTTGGTGTTGCAACTCTATCAACCTATTTAAAATCTAGAGTTGCGTCCAAGTTGCGGCTAGGCCTACTGGGTCCCAAGCAATGTAGCCAAAAGTTTAGTAGAAGAGAAATGGACATTAAAAGCTGAGTTCACCCCACAAACAACGTTTTTCCTATCGATTACTCACCCCATGCAGACTTGAATTCACTGATATCGTTTTGCTTTTGTCACATTCCTAAGCCAATAATTTGAGGAGACTCTTTGTGTCTCCATAGGGAACAAAGCAGGCTCTTTTGTGTCTCCATAGGGAACCGCTGCTGGTTATCAAAATATTGGCTTAGGAACGCAACAAAAAACGAAACAATATCCATGAATTTAAGTCTCCATGGGGTGAGAAATTGATAGAAAAATAGTATGTTTTTGGGTGAACTATCCCTTTAAGTGCTCATGCATGGTCCTTGTTCTTATGGTAAAAAATAAGTTCAGGTGGAGGTTGGAGTTGTGTCTGATTTATACTACCTAGTTGTGTGCCGGTGTCGCGGCTGTTTCCGGCTTCAGCCAGGGTTTGGGTTACAAATGGCAATAAAACAAATGACATTCATAAAACTGCCACGCTAAAATGTTGATGTCCTCCCCAAGTATAGAAATACAAACGTACGTGCGTGTGTATGTGTGTGTGTGCTTGCGTCTGTGTGTGGTGCGCATGAGTCTAACTTCATGTGATTACTCGGAACATAGCCCGGGGTGCAGTGCCGGGTGGGAACATTATAGACAGAAAATACCGTATCAATGAACTTGTACTGTACACGATTGGGGGAGGGCGGGGGGGCTGATACATGCGCTCTCCCATTTCTAAAAGTAGCACCACACACCCCCTGAACATAACATCCATTTTGTCTGTCTGTCTGTCTGACTGACTGGGGCCTATTTCGTTTTTTTTAATATAGTTGGCACCAAATCAGGAATGTGCGGTCTGAACATAAACCACAGATACTGTCAAATTCAAGGAGGAATGTTCCCTCTTCTCTCTTTCCTTCCTTGCTGGTGCAGTCAGTGTGCTGTGCTCTACAATATTACAATGATTAAACCACCGGACACCATTGATCTGTGGGATAGAAGCACCAACTCAAGTACTATAGGCCTATTTAAGTATATAACTCAATTTTGAGTTATTTTCTTTTCTCCAGTTTTCAGTACTTTTACTTCTACCCCACTACATCTCAGAGGTAAATATTGTACTTTTACTCCACCACAAGTATGTGTGTGCGCGTTCCTACTTGATTTTTTTTATCACAAAAAAAAACATTAACCTGTGTAACCCCATGTGAAATGTTAATGGGACATTCTGCATAATGAGTACTTCCTAATTTTGGGACTTTAAGTACATTTTGATGCCAATACCTTTGTACTTTTACTCAAGTGAATTTAGAACTCCAGCCTTTTACTTGCAACAGAGTATTTCTACATTGCAGCATTGATACTTTTACTTAAGACAGACATTTTAGTAATTTCCCAGCACTGCCAACTGCTGCCATCTGTGTGACATGCTTTGATCAATGGCACCACACAATTAAGCCAGTAATTGTGACCATAATAACATAATAAAGAATGTTCAGTGTCTACTAGTATATGAATACTTGGGGATCGATTTATCACCTTCTGCAGCCGAATACGTTCCGAGCATTAATGGATTTCTGCCCCTGTGGGAGGAATAAAATGAAATCTAATCATCCAATCATGTACCGCAATGGGCCGATGCTGAGGTGCAACTTTAGGAGTTTTGCCATGACTACAGCTTGCCAGAATAGAAGCTGGACATTTCTCCTGTACTTTGTCTGTAGGCCTACTTGGACTGTTTATATTCTCAGCCTAATGCATATTACGTGAGAACAGATCAAGTTTTTTTGGTTCAGCTGGCTACAGACTACACTATGACATCATTCAGAGGTCTGGGTCGTGACTCGTCGTGAGTAGAGCCGTGGAAGAAGGGAGTCGTGTCACGCTCTGATCTCGCCACCTGTTCTATTTCAATGCGATAGATACTGTAGTTCAAGGTTTGGAACTATCCCAATGAGAGAACAAGCACTTCCAATTCCACTCTTAAAATGGGAGTCAACGCTAGTGTTGCAACTCTAATAATAGATCACGTTGGTCTTGAGCTTGTAGATATTTTAGCTTTTTTCTCATTTCTTTTAAGGAAAAGTGAAACAAACAAAAAAAGTGATAAAAGGAGTAGTTCACCCCAAAAATGACTTATTTTCTATCAATTACACAGGTGTGTAGCAATTTTCATGGTATTGTGGGGCTTCAACATTGAACATGTGTAGGGGGCGCTATTGAGCCATTGTGTTGATAGTTGTAGTGTTAGTGTAGAGTTGGTTTCTAGTGTTAAAAAGGAAGTTACTAGGGTAAAACAGAAGTTACTCTGGTCTAAAAATGGGTTGCTAAGGTAAAACAGGTATGTCCTATGGTAAAACAGTGGTTGCTATTTCTAACTAGTAAGACGCCTCAGGCCGAGGTCGCGCCAATTCTTGGCTATCTGGCCAGTGATGTATATCAGACCCCAATCTCAACAGTGCCTGTTGAGATTGGCAGAACATGCCCATATATGGGCATTACCAAATATGGGCATTCCCAGATATGCCCTTAATATTGATGACATCAGGACAGGGATCTCCATATATGGGCATAGAATGGACAAGGACATAATTAATTTGCAAGTGTTATCTGGGAATGCCCATATATGGGCATGCAGATATGCCCTTAATATTGATGACACTGGGAGGGATCGCCATATATGGGCATAAAACGGACAAGGATGTAATTAATTTGCAAATGTGATCTGGGAATGCCCATATATGGGCATGTTCTGACATCAAATTGTCTCCTATATATGGGCATAAAATATATGGTATGCTGCGCAATAAGTGGTTCGTAGGGTCTAATATACAGCAGTCACTATGGTCTAACGGGTGTTTTTTTTAGAGTAAAACAGGTGGTTGCTAGTGTCTAGCAGGTGGTTGCTAGTGTAAACAGGTGGTTGCTAAGGAGTTGCTATGGACAAATAGGTGGTTACAAGGTTCTACTCTGTGGTTACTATGACAAAACTGTCGGTTGCCGATTAGCATTTGGGTGGATTATCCCTTTAAAAGGAATGCCAGGCTAGGCATGAAACACAAACAGGTAGTTGCTACATTGCAGAGGGACAAGGGATGATATTCAAGGTTTGAACTCAACCTGCGTATAAACCAAAAAGCGTACATCTTCACATTAAAGTGGAGCGCAGTCCTGTGGGAACGTGGTATGTAAACATCATATCTGTAGTGTAAAAAATTACAAAGAGTCATTCCCTATGTCTCTTTCTCTCTCTCTCCTCTACAAACACCATTTGTGTGTATTGGAAACTAAAAGGATGTGAGGTATATGTGTTTTGAAGAGGGATAGCTCCAAAAGTATAAAAGTTACCAAAATGTTGATCACACCAATGAAGCCTTGAATTCATGGAATGGGGTTGAGTTAGATATTGAACCAAAAGTATTAATAACTACACCGGGTCCATTGGAACACTAGTAATTATTTTGCATTTCCTAAAAATAAACTGTTTTCTACATGCAAGGTTTCTATCCGACAGCAACGTGTGGCGTTACATGCTTAAAACACAGCCATCTGGTCTTCAGGTGTGAACTTTAACTCATGTTCTGACACATGACGCCCACTTGTCTGTTTAAACTTGATATGCCCGCCTGAATATATCGTTGGTTGGCCAGAAACCTCTTATCTCCATATTTGGACTTTTCTGTGTTTTTTGCGACCGTCAGGGAGCAGTTTACTATGAAAACCTCCACCGGCCGTCCGTCCGTCCGTCCGTCCGTCACACGTCACACCTTTGCCCTGCTCATATCTCCGCATCAGTATGACATCACACCACATGTGTACACAAACCTTTGTGTACGTTGCTGTGGCAACAGTCTGTTGTTGCTGGTCTGTTAGTGTACGTTAGCAACCACCTTAGCAACCATGGTTTTACCCTAGCAACCAACTGTTTACCCTAGCAACCAACTGTTTACCATAGCAACCATGTTTTTTTACCCTAGCAACCAACTGTTTACCATAGCAACCAGATACGCAGAGCAGGGATCTCCATATATGGGCATAAACAGGTGACATCACACTGATGTCAGATACTCAGAGCAGGGATTTCTCCATAATATATGGGCATAAAAGGGATTCTGTTAGGGATCTCCATATATGGGCATAAAAGGGATTCTGTTAGGGATCTCCATATATGGGCATACAAGGGATTCTGTTAGGGATCTCCATATATGGGCATAAAAGGGATTCTGTTAGGGATCTCCATATATGGGCATAAAAGGGATTCTGTTAGGGATCTCCATATATGGGCATAAAAGGGATTCTGTTAGGGATCTCCATATATGGGCATAAAAGGGATTCTGTTAGCTGTTAGTGATCTCCATATATCGGCATAAAAGGGATGCTGTTAGGGATCTCCATATATGGGCATAAAAGGGATTCTGTTAGGGATCTCCATATATGGGCATGAAAGGGATTCTGTTAGGGATCTCCATATATGGGCATAAAAGGGATTGTATCCCAGATGATGCCCTGTTAGGAGATCCACACTAACAGAATCCATATATGGTCCTACCGACAGCTGCTATAAGCCAACCCTGGCGATAAGGTCTGAGTCGAAGAAATGCTTCTTTCCTGGCAAGAATTGCCCCTTTATACTGTAGGGCTCGTTTGTGTATTGTATGACATCACGCCACATCATCGGCTGAGGACTGTGTGATGTCATCATATCTCCATATATGGAGACATAAGTTGCTCATGCCCAAATATGGGCTGGTGAGGTCAGACTTAGTGTGATGTGTAGGTTATCTCCATATATGGAGATTCAACTTCAATGAGTAACCATGGCAAACTGTCAACTGCCCTTATGTCTTGATAATTGGTAAAACAAACTTTTGGCCTATTTGTGGAGATAAGCGACCAACGGTCGCTTATCTCCCGATTAGGGAGTCTTACTGGTATTTTTCCTCGTAAATTACCGCCCTACTTGATCACCCAAAATCATCAAAAGTAGCAGATCTGCAAGCTCGAAGTCTCGAGCTTGTAGATCTGCCTACTTTTGATGCTTTTGAATTACAATCCAGAAAAATAACCGTTTTGGACATATGAGGTTTCCACCCGACAGAGACGATTGTATCATCAGCGAAGTGCACGTTCTATAATAGCCCAATTAGTGGCCTGAGTGCTTTTATAACCCAGCTCGTTTTGGTTTCCGTCAGAACTGTGTCTGAACGCAAACTTCAATGGCATCCACCCCAGACCCTCGCCCACGGGGGCCCCTTGTCAAATGATTATTTCCGTGTGTGCCTCTTGTCTTTTGTTATTTGTTATAATGTCCACAGCCTTTGTGGGGATACAATAAAAAAGAACAATAATCACATTGAGGGTCGATTCATATTCCACTTTTAGAGCTAAATTTATTTTGGTTTGGCTCTGCATGTCCAAATTACAATATGACGCCATTCAGAGGTTTGCGGGGGCGGGTATCTGTCATTAATTCATCTGTTCGGTGCCACCGAGATTTTGTGACTCCCAGAACCGAACCGAAATAAATTTGTCTTACTATAAAATGGGCGGAAACCTCTAGTTTAACTTAAATTTCATAATGGAAGTCAAAGGGGCTTTGAAGGGGCCGACTCCGAGTCCTGTTGTAGTACAAAGTATAATCCTTATAGTGCTGAAGTGGTTCAGCCACAAATGGACAGCTTGCACTTCAACATCGCCACTGTGTGACTACAAGTGACTTAATATCATCATTTGGGCGACATGTGACTTAATATCATCATTTGGGCGACATGATACCCCACTTATAGCTTCCTTTCTCTCCTACACCCCCCCCCCCCAACACACACACGCCCGTTTGTGTTACTATACTTGGAAGGACATCAACACAAGTAGTACCTTTGATACTTTTGTATGACACTGCAGAATGATCAAATACGGCGTTCATTTACAAATAACAACACAACAAGTTAAAATAAAGAGATGTTTCTGAAATTAATTTCAAACACGTTCACAGGAGTCTCTTTCTTCTGTCCTGTATGTCAGGGTTTCCTAAAGTGGGTGTCGTGGCACCTTAGGGTGATGCCAGTCCAGGGGTGCCGCAGAATCATTTGATAATATCAATCTCACTACATCGATACCACTTCACTATGGTTAGTAAAAACAGACCTGATTTGCACTATACTTGATGAGTTCAGATCTATAGCAGATCTACAAGCTCACAACGCGCCACAACACCCCTATTTCCCCCAGAAAAGGGATGCTGGGTTTCAAGTGGTTAAACGTCAAGTATAAAGTTATTTTCAGTCAGTTTTAATGGAAACGGATATTCCTCTGTGACATACCTTATCTCAGGAGGAAAGATGTGCATGTAAGATTCTAAAAATTAACAGTGTAATTCAGGGGCGCCGTGGATGAAAAAGCTTTTAACAGGGGTACCCTGGGTAAAAAAAAGAACCCTGCTGTACAGTATGTATACATGAACCGCCCATGCATCTACTTCTAAGTGCTGCAGAGTCCTTGAGGGGAGGAGGCCCCACTGGGCGCCAAATTAGACAATTAAAGGCGTAGGAGTTTCAAAGCCCCTTTAAACTTCAACCTTCCGTACGGTTGCTTTAATTTCCTCCCTGCCAGCAGTTAAAGCTCAGCCAGGCCTTCGACTCGCTCTCTCCGGGGTCTCTGTTGTAAAAATGGAGACCACCTCCTCTGTGTCGACGCCGCCACGCTCCTTTTTGAGCGATGCCAGCCGCTCCAACAAGCCACTGAGTGTGCTTATCTCCTTATATGGGCCGTTCTTTCTGTGACAGTTGTTTATAATGTGCATGAGCACATGGAGAGCCGTACTAATACATTTGGCTAATACATTCCGTATACTAAAACACACAAAGTGAACTGTAGGAGCGCTTTGCACCGCTCAAAAATAGATTAAAAAGTGTGTTCACTTCGCATGGTATCAAACACAACACACATGTATATCTCCTTGTATGGGCCGTTCTGTCCGTGACGTTAGTTATCTCCATATACGTGCTCATACATACACACAAAGTCAGACGTAGGAGCGGTTGGCACCGCTCATAAATATTTAACAGAAACGCTGATTCACGCACGTTTCCACATAACCCTACTGCATTTGTTTCTTTGTATCTTTGAAGAATCTCTTAAGCAACGTTATATTTGTGACCAGATAGTGGTACCATTGCGTACCAGGGAGGGTGAACTGACTTTCAAGAGACCCTGGTTACCACCTTCCCAAATACAAAAGTAGGGTCCCTCCAGGGGACCCTCCAGGTTAAAATCTATGGGTTAATATCTTCAGGTGCTCCCTGGTAAGTATCTTTTTAGTCCTTATCTTCTTAACTGTATTTCTTTTTGAATTGTACATATCTATTTTAACGGTATGGTAAGTTATTATGATTATGAACTATGAATCCATGAACTCTTAATCACCCAATACAGTGTGAATTCACAATAACCTTCAATGATACAATAATACACATCAAATCCCAGTCAATAAATCCACCATGAACCACAGAGGTATGTACTGTATAATGTGAGTGATGACAGTCCAACTACACCGTGAGGTTTGTGTGATGGATATTATGCAGCATTCTGTGTTTTGTGTTCCATTCTGTCCTACCACACTGGTAGAACCACAGACTTAAGGCAGAGTGAGTCTCCAAGGAAAATCAAAAGATGATCTTCGCATGCCATGATGCAATCTTCTGGATCAGTAGCTCGATCTAGACTCTGGCCTCATCCAAAACACCGGACCTGCATGATAACAGGACCATGTGAAAAACTGCAATGTGTGTCATTCAATAATTAAAATACAATCTCTTTTCAATAGTAGGCTACATTATAGTATGAAAATAAAATACATTCATGAAAAATAAAATAAGAGGCATTGTATTTAAGTGCTTTTCTCACTGGCATGCAAATAAAGTGCTCCCCTAACCACCAGGAATGGTGAGCAAGACTTAGCAATTAGCCCAACACCAGTGCTGACTTGAAAGGCTTTGCATGGTAGCTTAGCCATTTGGCTACTAACATTGCTAACACATGTCTGCTTTGCTGTATAGCCAACACAAAGTTTGCAGCAACTCACCAATGTTATCAGAAACAAACTCTCAGCCCTCTGGTAACACTAAGATGATGGGCATGGTGTGTGTACTTTCTGTGTCTTTAGAGTCTTCTACATTATTATTTTTGTTTGGGCTCTCCTCTGTGAGCATGGGACACAGAGGCAGAGGCAGAGGGGGGCAGGGGTGTCGTTTGATTGGATGAATTCATCTGTCAGTCTTCATATCCTTGGTCAACAGCAGGGGTGACATGGCATTGGTTAGACCTCCCTTTAGTTGTTCACAGGACAAATCATGTTAGTTAGACTCTGCTTCTTCATTAGTGACATTACAGAATATCCTCGTTTAGGTGTGCATATTAAGCATTCATCGTACAATGAAATATACAGGACCTAATTGGTTACGAGATGAGAGAATAAAAAGCAGAGATGAAACAAAACAAAGCGAAATGAAGAAAGAGAGAGAGAGAGAGAGAGAGAGAGAGAGAGAGAGAGGTCCAGGCGGATATGTTGTTTTCTGTGTAGTGAGGACAGTGGAAGTCCTTTAAGCCTAGATATTAGTGTAGAGAGAGAGAGAGAGAGAGAGAGAGAGAGAGAGAGAGAGAGAGAGGAGCAAGGAAGGCCTTTATTGTCTCTTTCCAACCTTCTTGTCTTTTGATAGAAGTTGAAACACCTGCTGTTTATCAGCCTTCCTCTTGGGTTTTCCACAACTGGATTATGATGCCATGGACCATGCAGCGTACATGCTCTCTATAATACATCTCTACTCTGTACTATAGATTTAGTAGGTCAGCCCTGGGTCAAGTTGATCGTGATCCAATTAGCGTCAGACACCACCTGACACCCTCACTACAGACGCCATTATGCTGAGTGCCACCGTGGAATTATAGACGGTCTCTGTCAGTCCCAGTAGTGACGACAACAGAGAGAAAGGGGGGGCGTCTCCTGACGAAGAATTACATATTTCACTCCTGTTGACAGAGTCGTCGTTCCAAGGACCATCAGTTTGAAATGTGAGCCAACACAAATGGAGCATTTGTACACTCTTGGAGCTATACAGACCCATAAGGGTCCATTTGGTTGCAAATCTTTATTTAATTGATTGATTGAATACTTTATTAGTCAGAAATGTAAACAGCACGTGCAGTCAGACATTAAGGCTAAAAGGATAACACCAAAAGGTCCTGGGGAGAATCAATCATTTAGCTGGGGACCACCCTGGAACCCCCTCATGGACACCTAGAGGCAGGGGGTCCCTGGATCCAATGTTGAGAACCAGTGCCATACCCCAGTCGTTCCCAAACTGGGGGTTCCAACGTTCCCAACGGCTTGCTCGGCGGTGCCTCTCGTTTGTCAAGCCCACCAGAGACGGCACACCTCCGACGTTGTAACAGTTTCTTTCCTAATTAACTACCGTTGAAGTCTTATCTCACCAAAAGGACCGAGTGGTCCGCGTCGCTGGGGGCCTAAACCTAACCTTAATCCTAAAACCAGTAAGACTCCCTAATCGGGAGATAAGCGACCGTCAGGGTGCGATGGGTATATGATAAACAGTATTTACAATTCACATTCAATTGATCATTTTGAAACACACTCTGAGAAGCGGGGTTCCACCCCGAACCCCGGAACATGTATTATTCAGTGCTCGCCTTAACTCATGCCCTGCGCTCGCTCAGATCAAAGCAAAGGCTCAGCACTCAGCTGAATGAATGCACTCTGAGCTCTCCGTGAGTGAATCAAAATGCTAAAACACAAATGCCATTTGAAATGTAGATAATTACCAGTGTTTTCGTGGTGTGGCTAAATGGCAGACCCCATGGTTAACAGGTTTGCTGGGAATTTACCTTCTGTAATGGACACATCTGCATTGTGAGTCACACCATACCACGCGCACACACGCACACACAGAGCCAAGGCAGCCATTGAAAAATAATTTATTTGGGAAACATACTGTGATCATATTCCATTCAGATTCAGAAGCATTTGTTTTGTTTTCTTTTTTTTTTTGCGTACAGTGAAATCACCCCACAGAGAAAAAAGCAGATGAGATTATCATTTTTTGTTTGTTTTGTTGCCGTCGTTGTGGAAATGTGAAAGAAAAAGAAAACTGAACACACCACTTGAGTCCTCACTAGCGTTATGAGTTTACGGCGTGGTTGGGGGGCGGGGGGGTTACAGTTGCCACAGGACCAGTCTCTTCTTTTTTACCCAGACACACAGTGAAGGCTCTGTAAAAAGGGTTCATTAGACTAATGGCTCTTTTCGACTACGGCTAACCCAGAATCTTCCAGGACCTGAAACGTTCCCAGAACCCACAAAGTTCTGCAATAATTTTGTATTGTTCGCTTGTTAACCCTTTCACCAGGGCTTTACAAGTAATTTTATTTTGAAGTTTCAGTCTGAAACAGCCTTGCAACCAATCGGAAGGTCCCATCCCTTCAGGCTATGGAACGCTGGTATCTCGCACACATTGCAGCTGTGTGCATCAGAAGGCTAGGGTTTTCAGCCTTCCGCTCAGGCTGCCCAGGGAGAGAGAGGGAGAGAGGGTCAGTGTGAAGCATGTTTCATAGTACGTTAATTCTAACATATGTTTTCAGAAACATAATCAGTGTGCTAATTACATTTAAAACGAGTAATACACTGTCTGAACGTCCTCTTGAATGAGATTAAAAATGTACTAAAGATCTGTTCACTTAGCTCCTATATAGTCGAAAAAGAGCCATTAGTCTACGTGTTGGCGTTGAGCATCGAGAATATACAGTGCACAACACGGCACAACCAAGTGTAACTCAGGCTTTAAGCTTACTGTATATCGACACGCACGCACAAACACTACAGTCTTGTATCTGGGACCGTCACCCCCGCATTGTGTGCAGTGTCATGTGGGACGACAATGTCAATCTTCATGACATCATCTCCTGGCGCCCCGGCTCAAAGCGCCATTTCCCCCGCGATGGTTGTCACAGAGACACGAGACAGCGAAACCACCAGCAGGAATAATACTAAAAGATCCTCTCTCTGTATCTTATCAAAAATCAAAATAGCCCCCCCCCCCCCCCCCCCCCCCCCGTTCCCAACGGCTTGCTCGGCGGTGCCTCTCGTTTGTCAAGCCCACCAGAGACGGCACACCTCCGACGTTGTAACAGTTTCTTTCCTAATTAACTACCGTTGAAGTCTTATCTCACCAAAAGGACCGAGTGGTCCGCGTCGCTGGGGGCCTAAACCTAACCTTAATCCTAAAACCAGTAAGACTCCCTAATCGGGAGATAAGCGACCGTCAGGGTGCGATGGGTATATGATAAACAGTATTTACAATTCACATTCAATTGATCATTTTGAAACACACTCTGAGAAGCGGGGTTCCACCCCGAACCCCGGAACATGTATTATTCAGTGCTCGCCTTAACTCATGCCCTGCGCTCGCTCAGATCAAAGCAAAGGCTCAGCACTCAGCTGAATGAATGCACTCTGAGCTCTCCGTGAGTGAATCAAAATGCTAAAACACAAATGCCATTTGAAATGTAGATAATTACCAGTGTTTTCGTGGTGTGGCTAAATGGCAGACCCCATGGTTAACAGGTTTGCTGGGAATTTACCTTCTGTAATGGACACATCTGCATTGTGAGTCACACCATACCACGCGCACACACGCACACACAGAGCCAAGGCAGCCATTGAAAAATAATTTATTTGGGAAACATACTGTGATCATATTCCATTCAGATTCAGAAGCATTTGTTTTGTTTTCTTTTTTTTTTTGCGTACAGTGAAATCACCCCACAGAGAAAAAAGCAGATGAGATTATCATTTTTTGTTTGTTTTGTTGCCGTCGTTGTGGAAATGTGAAAGAAAAAGAAAACTGAACACACCACTTGAGTCCTCACTAGCGTTATGAGTTTACGGCGTGGTTGGGGGGCGGGGGGGTTACAGTTGCCACAGGACCAGTCTCTTCTTTTTTACCCAGACACACAGTGAAGGCTCTGTAAAAAGGGTTCATTAGACTAATGGCTCTTTTCGACTACGGCTAACCCAGAATCTTCCAGGACCTGAAACGTTCCCAGAACCCACAAAGTTCTGCAATAATTTTGTATTGTTCGCTTGTTAACCCTTTCACCAGGGCTTTACAAGTAATTTTATTTTGAAGTTTCAGTCTGAAACAGCCTTGCAACCAATCGGAAGGTCCCATCCCTTCAGGCTATGGAACGCTGGTATCTCGCACACATTGCAGCTGTGTGCATCAGAAGGCTAGGGTTTTCAGCCTTCCGCTCAGGCTGCCCAGGGAGAGAGAGGGAGAGAGGGTCAGTGTGAAGCATGTTTCATAGTACGTTAATTCTAACATATGTTTTCAGAAACATAATCAGTGTGCTAATTACATTTAAAACGAGTAATACACTGTCTGAACGTCCTCTTGAATGAGATTAAAAATGTACTAAAGATCTGTTCACTTAGCTCCTATATAGTCGAAAAAGAGCCATTAGTCTACGTGTTGGCGTTGAGCATCGAGAATATACAGTGCACAACACGGCACAACCAAGTGTAACTCAGGCTTTAAGCTTACTGTATATCGACACGCACGCACAAACACTACAGTCTTGTATCTGGGACCGTCACCCCCGCATTGTGTGCAGTGTCATGTGGGACGACAATGTCAATCTTCATGACATCATCTCCTGGCGCCCCGGCTCAAAGCGCCATTTCCCCCGCGATGGTTGTCACAGAGACACGAGACAGCGAAACCACCAGCAGGAATAATACTAAAAGATCCTCTCTCTGTATCTTATCAAAAATCAAAATAGCCCCTCCCCCCCCCCCCCCCCCCCCCCCCTCTCAGTTGCAGTTTTTAATGGAGAGCCGGCATCTAGGGCCTCTAGCGCGTGGCGCCTTCATGGCTTCCACTTCTTGAGTGTGTGACGACGCTGGATCTGTGGGCATGTGTGTATGTGTGTGTGTGTGTGTGTGCGTGTGTGAGAGAGAGACAGAGACAGCGAAAGGTGAAATAATACAGTGTTTTATAGGCTGTTCCATTCACAGCCCAGGGTCCATTGTGATTAAAAACAAGGAGCGTCAGTGTCAGTGCCTGCCGGGGCCCCGCGGGGGCCCGGCAGGAAGCCGTGGTCCTGAGGAGAAGTGGCACTTTTCTCCTGTCACAAGCCGTACCAGTTTCCACAGATTAACGGTGGTGCCGTGCGGCGCCCTCCGTCAGGGGCGTCTCCGACACGCGCTGCGACGCACGCCACCGAACAGACACAACAATACACTGCGTTTGACATCTCTTTATATAATGTTCCTTCAGGCAGCAGCACTGCAAGCTTTGACATTTTGAACCGTTTGCCCCCCACCCCAAAAAAATACTGTGCCCACGTACACCCGTTGGCGCGTGCCATTTCCATGGAAATCTCTCACAGGTGGCTTTCAACTTGCTGTAGTCTATAGGCAAATACATCTGAATCCAGTTCAGCGGATTTGACCTCTGAACTTCCCCTATTCTCGAGTCTGTCCAATCATCGTCTATAGTCCTTTGAAAGTCTGTTGAAGTCCAAACAGACCTACTCGTGTCCTCTCGATTCCATCGTACCGTTCCTTCGCAGTGTTCTCATTCACCATGGATCTGACTCCAGATCATCTCTCGCTTTTCCTCTGTGTGTGTGTGTGTGTGTGTATATATATATATTGTATATCTATATATATATATATATGCATGTATATATATTTGAAAAGATTCTTGTGACTTTGTACAGGACCTATAACAGATTCTTCACTTTTCGAATGTGCAGAGTAAAAGAAGATTGTGACAAAGAAAAATTTAACAGGAAAAATAATGATGAAAAAAAAGAACAAAAAAAAAAGATTCCAATAAAAGTCATGCAAAGAAAATCACCCGGGCAGCGAAGGCAAACAAAAGAGTGAATAGATGGCTGAGTGCAGACGATATCTCTCATATCTGCTCTCTCAGCTCAAGTGATATGAACAAAAACTATACTGTGGCACACACACACGCACACCTACCTTAGAAGGAAAAAAAAGTACTACTAAAAAGATATACACTTGTCTTGTTTGTTTACAGAATCGCCACCTAAACCAAACCAGACACCCCCCCCCCCCCCAAAAAAAAGCATAATAAGAAAAAGAATCAAAGTAAATAAAAGAAGCAATGTGAAAAAGGAAATACAGAAAAAAAAAACGATGCGTGATTTTTTTCTTTTGTCGGCTGATCGCCCCAGCTTGTTGCGCGGGTACGCCGCATCCCCCCATTCCAACTCGACGTCGTCGGGTAGATAATATTTTGTTTTCTTTCCCCCCACCCCTCCCCCGAGCGTGTTGTTGTGTTGTTGTGTGCGTTAGTTCTTCTGCAGCAGTAAATAAAATCACACAAAAGAGGAGAAGCCAGCGATGGGGGCCCGCGAGCCGGGCGCCAGGCTGCTGGGTGGCCTGTAGAGGGTGCTGTGCTGGCTGGGGGGGTTGGAGGAGCAGCTCTGCTGGGACGGGGTGGGAGTCCGGCTGCCCTTGGGCCTGAACAGGCTGCCCTGCTGGGACGAGGGGGTCTGGCACTGCTGCTGCTGGCCCGCCAAGGAGGAGGACGACGACTGGAGGGGGACCGCGTTTGGGGGCTGCTGGGGCCCGGGGCTGGGCGAGCTCAGCTGGGGGGGCAGCGGCGGCAGGGGGGGCAGGGGCGGGGGCCCGCACGGGTGCTGGTGCTGCACCGCCTCCGGCTCGCTGGAAGCCGACTCGGACTCTGGGTAGCTGCTGTAGGCGGGCGCGCGCGAGACAGCCTTCTGCTGGCGGCGCCACGAGTTGTAGTAGGTGGGGTCGCTGATGTAGTGGTTGACGAAGGAGTGGGTCTTCTGGCTGCGGCCGGGGTCCACCTCGTACTCGCTGTCGCTACCCTGCGGGGGGAAAGGGGGGGAGAGAGAGACTGAGTCATCAAGATGGCGCGGGGAACAAGTTCCTATCAGTGGTGGAAAGTAAGTACTTTTACTTAAATACTGTCCTTAAGTACACTTTTGAGGTATTTATTGTACTTTGCTTTCATTTCCAATTTCCAATACTTCACTTCTACTCCACTACATCTTGGATCCAAACGTTGTACTTTTACTCCACTACATTTATTAAACTTAAACTTTTGTAATAATGTATTACAAAACATGCATTAACCACTTCAGTCCTATATACATTTTGGACATTTGAAAATAGCCGATCTACCAGCTCACAATGCGTCGCATTGTGAGCTTATAGATCTGCTATTTACAAAAGGATTTTCATACAATTGAAAGCTTGAAATGAGACAATCGGCATAATGAGTACATTTTGATACCAATACTTTTGTACTTTTACTCAAGTACATTCTTAATTACAGACTTTTACTTGAGTATTTAAACATTGCAGTACTGATACTTTTACTTAAGTACAACATTTCAGTACTTTTTCCACCACTGGTTCCTATGGGGTTTTGCTCTGGCGCGGTTAGGGATGCAAGGGGGGGCTATAAGTGCAAATGATCATGAGGTTATTGTATCGCTGTTTAGTTTCAGAGGATAGGAATTGGTTCTCAATCTTACCTTCCTGGCCCTGCCCATCCTAACTAACACAAGCACACACTACACACACACACACACACACACACACACACAGGCACGCACGCACGCACGCACACGCACGCACGCACACACACGCACACATGACATGCAAGACAAGTGTGCGTACATATGTGCACGTCACGTCACGGCACAGCACGCCACAACACCACACGGACATGGAGGAACAAATGGAGACATGAGTGGAAGCATGATTGCGAGGAAGGACGGTGACTGACTGGTTACTGGAGCGTGTACTGTCAACGGACCATCAACACAGAGACAGCCCAAGGTAAACTCCACTTCAGGGCCTGAATTCCTCTTACATTCTGGTCTATAGGACCGAGCCATATGTAGCGGATGTGAGGTACAGGCATTACCCCATTCTGGTCCGCACTCTTTGAACCTTAATCTCATGTAGATATCTTATATGTTTGCCTCTCCTTGTCATTGGTCAATTGGTGTTTGTACATATGGCCAGGGTGACATTGGCCAAGCTTTGCAGGACGCTAATGAAATTAACTCATAAAGAGCTCCGCTCATTCACACTGGGTGGGATTTTTCCCCCCACAAATGTCACCTACTTCTTTTAGACCTGTAAATACGTGACAATAAAGTTGATGGTGATTTTGATTCCCCCCAGCAGCACGGCACTCCAGCAAGACAAGGGTATGGGGGGATGTATACAACCATAAGATCACAAAACCTACTGGAATAATGGACTGGGGGGGGGGGGGGGGGGGGGGGTCAGGAGGGGTTGGGGGGTCTAGTAGAAGGGACCGGTCCCCCTTTCGGGCTGTTTCTCAAAGTCCGGTCCGGCGCCCGCAAAGGGTCCAAATGGACTCTTAACTGGTCTGTAACTCTGTAACTGAGATTTAAGTTAACTGAATTTTAAAAGGATCCCTGGCTAATAAGCCTTATATGCCTTTATACACTATAATTGCCCTCTATATGTTTCATTTTAAACATATTAAATATTTTAATTATTTTAGAAACAGTTCATATTTTACTTTAATTAACAAGGGAAAACCTGCGTGGCAAGTTGGTGATGTCATTTGTCCAGTCCTATGGAATGTATGGAATTCATGTGCTAACTAAAAAAATACTTAATACTTCCTCAGGTGATATGAGCATCAAAACTGTTTTAAATATGTTTTTATTAGCACATGCATTCCATAGGGCTGGACGACCACACATGGATAAATGACATCATCAACCTGCGACGGGCGTTTTCCCTGTTGAGTAAAATATTGACTATTTCTAAATTAATAGTGTTAGAAGCCCGTAAGGGTCCATTCGGACCTCCCTGGTGCCTCCCGGCCGGACATTGAGAATCAGTGCCCTCTAAACGGGGCGACAGACACACAAAGCAGGAAAGCCGCCGGAACCTCACCAAATGCAGCGGGAGCGTACGCAGGCCACCGGTCCCGTACGAGAACACCAGCGCCTCCTATGGGTGGACAGAACAAGTGCAGGGTTTAAAGCACTATGGTGAAGGTGGATTAATGAGAGTGTTTTGGCCAATAGTGCAAGGACCCTTGATGATGACCCACAGTTATGATGATGATGATGGAAACCATGTAGTGTGTCTGGTATGTCTCTCGCCTTGGAACCCACGAATGAAATGTCACGGCTAAAGACTGCACACAGTGGTAGCCTCTACCACACCATAACGGACACCACTTTTTCCGGTTCGGCTGGTCCAAAAACTACAATATACCAGAACTAACGTGTTGTTTCACATTCATTCAGCCCAGCTTCGAGTTCATTCTGTCAGCAGTGAAGCCGGGGACAACTGTGGTGATTTGGAAGAAACAACAAGCCAACTTCCAGGGGGTACAAACACACCTGAAATCTCTCTGCCATTCATACATATCGCTAGAAAGGGCAAAACCTCTGTACAGCACCTCCATCAAAGAAGTGATGGCAGCAGTATACTGTACGCTGCCACCAACAGAGCGAGTCGTGGCTGTGGTGTCGTGGTATGGCTTCCACAACACAGTGATGTGGACATCAGGGATGTGGACATCAGGGATCTCCATATATGGGCATAAAAGGGATTTGTTCCCCTGGCATCACAGGGATCTCCATATCTCCATATATGGGGATAAAAGGGATTTGTTGCCCCTGGCATCACAGGGATCTCTCTAACAGGGCATCATCCTACTAATAAAGGAGCAAACTCACGCTCTAACGCTCAACTCACTCACGCTCTAACGCTCTAACGCTCACGCTTATCTACGTTTATCTATTCACTCGCTTCAGCAACTGATCCCAAAGTTCACATGGTATTGGCCATTAGCATTATACCAACACTGACGGAGCCCGAATTTCATTTCTCCCAAATTAAAGCAGTTTTTAAACCACTTCTGTTGAACTCTGCTGTCTGTTGCCAGGGTTACGGTCCGTTCCTCCAGTCCATGGGATCTGTAGCCCCACACACACACACACACCCCTTTCTCTCACAGTTAGGAATGTGTCTCTCTCTCTCTCTCTCTCTCACACACTTTCACCGGGTGCGTTTGACATATTTTGGAGCACATATCTTCGAAGGTCTAGTTAATATTGATGACATCAGGGACATATTTGGGCATAAAAGGGATTCAGTTAGTGTTACATCACAGTGAAGCCAGAGCGTGATGTCAGAGCCGCAAACCCATTCTGGTAGAGTGGTTCCCCTGACATCACAGTGACATCAGATCATGATGACACATTTTTACGGTTTATGGGTTTGCCCATAGACCGTATACACGTCTACACGTGGACAAGCTGTGACATTTCTCATGGTGAACTGCGACCTTCGGTCACAATAATAATGCAAATTTGGTTGTTCTGGTATCTGTCGTACCTTAAGGCTGCTTTTAGAGGGACCACAAAAATACTGATGCATTACAAAATTACAAAGATCCCGTGGTGCATTCTTTAGCGGAATTGCTGCAGGCAGGGCTCAAGCTCCTTTTGTGGACACGTAAAGCCACATTCCAGCTGTCAAAGGAAGGGACAACTCCATCATAATGTGGTGCTCAGGGGGGGCTGGCCGTGGGTCACCTATAAGTGCCGCGAAGCGCATGATTAATGACAAGGCCACCAAGGAACTCAAGACTCCTTGACTCTGCTCGTGCAAGAATCCACCGACGAGGCAGGTTTTCGTGAAACGCAGCACCAGTATTATTATGGAAAGGGGGGGGAGGGGGGGGGGGGTGAGGGGGGGGGGGGGGAAGACAAAAGAGACTGTCTTTTTCCAGGGCCCGACAGGGTTGGTTTTCAGGAGATGCTGGTGGCAATAAGGAGGCATTTCGATGCTTTTTTTTTTCTCTCTCTCTGGCTCGCCACTCAACTAATATCATGTTCCATTATTTTACAAGGGACTGGCAACGCATACTGACATTCTCCAGAGCCCCCCCCCCCCTCACTCTGTCCTCTTTCTCTCTCTATCCTACAGCACATGTGTAACACATATGGCTACAGGGTCAGGTTTCACTCCTCCCTTGGCACAGGTTTTCAACATGCGTCCCCTTCGACAAAGCCTCCCCCTCCCCTTCATATAGCGTTTATATGTCAGAACAGTTTAAAAAAATCTGTGAAAAAGGAATTCTATACAGTTAGGTCATGCTTGTCTTGATTCCTTGACAACTACAAAAATGTATAGAACAAAGAAGTTTTAACTGTACAGACTGTAAAGCAAGCGATCTTCATCCCATTCATGCGTTTATCGTGCGCTTGCATATATTGCAATATAACGATTGCATTCACCACGGCTTCGTAACTCGGGCACTCGCGCCTGCGGCGCTCGGGCGCGAAGAGCAGGACCAAGGTCCGCTGGCCTTCGCGCCGCTTGCAATGTCGTGGAAAATAATTACAGTCTGTTCGCCCAACTGGGATTTTCCCGTAAAAATAGTGCACATAAGGAGGAGCGCACACCTAAGTGAGTGAGGTGCTGACCACGCAGATAACACTGAATGAGAAGAAAGAGGCCGCACTCTCTTCAGCCACGATGCAAATCATTTATTTAACCAACGTTTCAACTGTTGCCAGTCTTCATCAGGGTTTAGATATGGTAAAAATAGTGAACATAGGCGCTCTACAAGCTCACAACATATCGCTATTCGCTATGCGAGCAATTTTTGGCATTTGAGTTCCTAAGTATATTAAGTGTTTGTTTGTAATGTTTGTTATAACGTCTGGGGACCCTCAGGGGTCCTTGACTGGGTTCCAGAGGGTCCCCAGCTAAATTGGTTAATTCGGTTTAACCAATTTAACCTTATTTTATACATCTGCAACAAAAGAATCATGAAACAATTCTGGAAAATGTGGAACACTTTGAAACATTTCAACAGCACAAATCATATTAAATCGGGGTCCTTGTGACAGGAACAAGTTTGAGAGAAGCACAGATTTACGTGGCTTGGTAATGAGTGTCATATAGGGACTGTTGTTCTTCCTAAATGGGGGGAAGTCCCATTAACTCATTTTGTGCCCGCGATTTTCGGTCGCAATGATGTCCAGAGTGCCTCACGCAGGCTCCATCCACTTGCACTCTCTTATTTTGAAAGCCAGAAGTGCCACAGCGTGATCACTTCCGGTCTGACGTCATCGGGTCGTGCGCCGGAACCGATCATTGTTTACGTGGTGCCATGCTGGATTGCAATGGAGCGTTTATACATGTGTTATATAAGCGAGCATCTGCCTCCATCTTCGCTTCTAAAGTGTTGTTTTGAGATAATGGACATTAAAGATGAGATCGGCCGTCCACCTCAATGTTATGGGATGACTATTGTGTGCTCGTGGAGCCGTGATGATGACAAATCAGCGCGGATTTTCGTCTCCGGACATCCGGCCATTCTACTCGGTAATGTACTCAACGTTACAGTAATTTATTACTTTTTGCGCGACATCACGCATTCGGCACTGTAAGTACTCTAGTACTTATTGCGTGACATCACGCAAACGGCACTAGATGAGTTAAAATGAAAAGCCACTTGAATGAGAAAGGAGGGTCATGTGGAGTGGGGGGAAACGGGGCGTTTCTTTGCATATCTATGCACGTGTGTGAGTGTAAGTGAGTGTGTGTGTATGTGCATGTGTGGGGGGAGTTCGTTTGGATATCATAGGACCATTGTAAAGGCATTGGAGAGCCAAGTGGCGCTGAAAGGCATTCCAGTCATGCCAGTGCATTTAGCAACACAACAGGACAACAACAAGGCCCCCTCTCACTCACTGGCCCTGCCTGGGGAGATAACGCTCACGTAGTCATGCCAAGCCACGCTGTTGTTGGCTAGAGAGGAACCAACACGGGGATGAGACAGCAGTCCAGCTGTGTGTGTGTGTGTGTGTGTGTGTGTGTGTGTGTGTGCGCCCACGCGTGCGTGCGTGCGTGCGTGTGTGTTTTATTACTATACTCCTGAGGACCAAACATCCCCACAAGTAAGGTACAATTTCAGAAGCAGACACTGTGAGAACCATTTTGCTGGTCCGATACTCACAAGAGAAAATGGTTGTATGGTTAAAAAAAGATGATTAGAGATATAGGCTTACAGGTTTTAGGGATTAGAAACACAGTTAGGCCTGATTTATACTTAATTGCGCACTTGTGACATGGACCGAAAAATAGCCAATCGAGGGTCACAGAGGAAGTTAGGTTTAGGGATTGGGCTTGGAAAGCATAGACATTTTGATGTTAGTTTTAGGGTAGTGGTTAGAGCACACACCTTTCGTGCAGATGGTTGTGGGTTCAAACCCTGCCCGGGGGTCGGCGTCAGGCAGCAAACGAGCAAAGGTCATGCGGTCGCAACGGGTTCCTAACGCCAAATCAAATGGGTTCAGATCTGAGCCAAGTCTCCTGGAGAGACGCGTCTGAAGCCTGTCTTGTATGGTTGTCTCCAGACGTAAAAAGGGATAATGATGAGAGGTTATAGGTTTAGGGATTGGGATCAGACATTTGGAGATTAGAGTTAGAGCTTGTGAATCGGGCTATTTTTCGCCTTCAGGATTAGGGTTTAAAATGGCAAAAAAGGTAGTATATGCCAGAGCCTTGTATTAGAGAGTGCTCTGCCAATGTGGGGTCAGAAACAGTGCCGGTCATGTGGTTCATGTAACTCGAAATATCACTTTTCCCTCATGGATTGATTAGACTCCAATGTATTCTGTAAACTTCCGGTTCTCGCTTTGTCACTAGTCGCCAATAGATGTGTATGTAGAAGACCTGGCCCCATAAAGTGAACGGGAGTGGCACGACTATCCAAGGGCTCTGGTATATGCCATACTACCTAAGTGTCCCCAATAAAAAAGTATATATAGTAAGAATACGCACAGTACAGTGTGCTTCTCTCTCAGTGGAAGAAAAGGGGGCGTAGTATTGGGAACAGAAGTGTTGACACAGCAGACTGCGTTCCTCTCCGGACCGGACCGGCTTGGTCCGGCCTATTGGAGTGTGGGGAACAGATGTTACTGCTCTCCAAAACATTCTTTCCCCCCCAAAAAAAAACCATCCACCTCTCCATTCTGTCCTCCACCATTCGCTTCACTCTCTGGTTCCTGCCTCGGCCCACTGCAGAGTGCCGATCCTTGTCCAAAACGCCCCCCCCCCCCCCCCCCCCCCCCCCAACCACCCCTCAGATGGTGTCCCATCTCAGGCATGTGCACACATAGACATCAAAGGGGGCTTGAGCCCCTGCCCTTTTATCATTCTGTAAAAAGTGCCCTTTTCAGACCACAAATGCAGTTTTTACTACAGTGAAAGAAATGTCCTCTTTCCATGCCATACCTGAAGGCAGTATTCAAGAGAATTGCCTTGTCCAAATTTCTTGAATGCAGCATCTTATGTTGAAAGAATTGCCCTTTCTGTGTAGACATCTATGCCGTTACGCCACATCTCCGGTATGAACTCAATTATGCTTCGTTCAGTGTGGTATCAAGCACCGAAACTAGCCGACCTCCAAGCTCACAACGCGTCGCAGTTTCGATATTTTCACCAAAAGGCCCCTTTAGAAATTTTTGCCCCTGCCACTCTAACATTCTCTGCACGTCCTTGTCCCATCTGATGAACGCTGAAGTGAGTAAGTACGTAAGTAGCTTTGGGAGCCATGTGGCCCATAGTTCAGGAGCCATGTCTCCTGTTTCTGTAACATGAGGCAGCTTGATTGCAAGTGCACCCCCTGGACATGACCCTGGTTTGTCACAGGGACTTACCCCCGATCCAACCCCTGATGCCGAGTGCCAACAGGCAGGCGCTGGGTACCTGCCAGGGGTTGAACCCTCGACCCTCCCCAGTCTCGGGGCAGGCGGCATGCAGACGCCTCGCTGGTTCTCCTCGTTGCGGTTCCAGTTCCCCCACCCCCTGCCCACTCGCGGCCAGTTGTGTAAAGTAACTAAATACATTCACGTAAATACTGTACTTACAGTAAGTGCAATTTTGAGGTATTTGTACTTTAGTTGAGTAGTTCCAGTTTTCAGTACTTTTACTTAGACTCCTCTACATCAAATATTATAGCTACTTTACGCCACTAGAATCATTTGAAAACTTTAGTTACTTGTTATTTTGTAGATTTTTATTATTATTACAAATATACATGAACCACTTCAGCCCTATATACATTTTGGCCATTTGCAAATTGCCAATCTACAAGCTCACAATGCATTGCGGTGCAACGCATTGTGAGCTTGAACTGTAGATCTGCTATTTTTCAAACTTTTTATTTTTTTACATTTCAAAACCTGAAATGGGACAATCTGCAGAGCACATTCTACTTTTGGTACTTTAAGTACATTTTGATACCAATACCTCTGTACTTTTACTCAAGTAAATTTAGAATTCTAGACCTTTACTTGTTACATGGTATTTCTACATTGCACCTCTCCTCGCGGCCCCCCGACATGTGACATTGGATGGGGGAAATCCCGTTAAGGCAAACCCCGATAAGGCAAACTGGGCAAATGTACTGCCCGGGTCTCCTACCGGGATTTATGGCTCTTTGTGAGCCGGATCTAAAGAGCCGTTCAAAAGACTGGCTCATTTTAGTTACTTTGTAGAATTCTAACATCAACCCTATAGCCTATACATTTATTTCTGACACATAGGTACATACCTGCCATTTGAAAATAGCTGATCTACCAGCTCACAATGCGTAGCGACGCACTGTGAGCTTGTAGATCTGCTATTTTCAAATGATTTTTCTACATGTTATTATTACATTTTAATACCATACTTTTGTACTTTTACTCAAGTACATTAGCATTCCAAACTTCTACTTGTGGCAGAGTATTTCCACATTGCAGTATTGATACTTTTAATTAGGTAAAGAATTCGAGTTATTTTTCCATTACTGTTCATTAGAAAGGAACGGCTCTCCACTGCGAACCGGATCCCATCGTTAATTTCAAAGAGCCGTTCAAAAGACTCGATTCGTTCGTGAACGTCCCACCTCTACCATAAACCCTGTTGGTACACATGCATTTTGCCTTAACGGGGCTTTGCCTTAACGGGTGTTGCCACCTAGTAATTTTTGCCTAAAGTACCGTGACAATACAAATTTCCCTCCAGTGAAAACGCATGCCGTGAATTTGCCGTTTTTTTGACAACCAGGTGCATGAAAGGAGCCAGTTAACAGTTTAAAACATTGTATCTGGGATTGAAAACGACCTGAATGTAAAGGAATATATATTAGAAATAAAGTAGGTCTACAGCTTCACCTTGAATAGGGGATAATTATTTAGGCTAGAATCGCATTGACAAACACAGTAGAAGTCTATTTCTTTCGTTCTCTGGTCATCCATCGTTTATGGTGTCGCGTGAAGAAAAAAAACACATAATAATCTACAAGCCCACAAGTGCAACACGTTGCATCATGCAGCGATCCTTTCTGAACCTTCTGAGCTTGCTCATGGTTCAAACTTATTTGTATTCTATAGCCTATTTTTAATTAAACTGTGTGGGTTTTGATACAAGTCCGGTCTGGAGAACGTGATGATACGGGATGCGATGCGCTCGTAATGTTGTGATGAAAGCTGGAATCTTTACCAACTCAAAGAGCTGCATCATTAGTTAATAGTTTCTCCCTCATTGCATGATTAAAAGTGTTTACAGAGCAGCGAGCATCGAGTCTGCATGGTCATCCATCGTTTACAGTGACGCGTGAAAAAAAGCTAAATCTACAAGCCCACAAGCCACAAGTGCATGGGGGGAGCGTTTCGCTGTTAAGAGCGAGATTTCCCCCAACAGGTTGCATAACGCATGAGCGATCCTTTCTGAACCTTGTGTCGTTGCATGAAGAATATTTTGTTAAATCCATTTGTAGCGTTCAGGGTGAGAGAGAAGAGACGCACCAAACCGAACTGGGGAGACTGTTTTTTGCAGGTCTTTCAGCCCGCGTGTGTTTTTTGCAGGTCTTTCAGTCCGTGTGTTGACATGTCCTGCTAATTATAAGCGACTCTGGGCTTGATTTCCGTAAAGTTGCTTGTATGTATTGATAGTGGCTGGTTGCGGTTTATTTGTTGTGAGCTTGTAGATTGGCAATTTTCAAGTAGCTGATGCGGCGATGCGTATAGTTTTAAAGTGCTCGTGTGGCTAGATAATATCACTTTTTGGGGCTTATTTTTGTACACCTGGTTGCTTATTTCTCTCGCAAAATCTGGCAACACTGGTTTTGATCCCGTCACAATGGCTTGGTGAAAACGAGCGATACCAGTATTTTTGCTGCCGATGAGGGCATGTGAAAACACCCAAAAAACTAAACTCCCGGCAAGTTATGCTAATTATAATTATTTATTTTGCCGGGAAAATTCCGGAACTGCAATGAAAACATGCCTTAACAGAGTTGAAGTATTTCTGTATTACTATCAAATTCAGTCCACATATAAATACAATGCATTTTTAAACATAATCATCTTGGTCATCACAATAATTTATAGCAGTCCCTGCATTTCAGGCATGCACGGAGACAAATTAACTATGCTTAGCTTTTGAGCCAGATGAAGCGTGCACAATATATTCCAATGCATATAATTGTATTGTGATGATCATGCTTATATCATACGGCTTGTTTCCATTCCCTTTCACACGTAGCATACATGACTGTGCACAATCTCTTTAGTTTAGTCTTTATCGGCTTTTTAATTCCGCATCTCGCTTCAACACACTGAGACAGCAGCACTTTTTATTTAAGTGGGTGTTAAGCAATAAAACACATTTGCAATGAAAGATCTATGAATGTATGTATATTTTAAAGCAAACATTTGTAATTCAAATATTTGCTTCTGGGGGTCCCTGGAACAAAATATTTCAAGATATGGGGGCGGCAGCCAAATACATGAATCATTTTTGGTGTCCTTGACATGAAAGAGTTTGAGCACCACTGATAAAGCAGGGTTTAGTTTCTTCAGAAAACTGTTAGGATTTAGAAGACATTTGTAGAATCTGGGTTAAATGTGTGTTGGCGGGGACTGGAACTGTACAAGGAAAAACAGGTACGCAGGGCAGACACTCCAACCACAAGGCCACTTAGCCTTGCACAAACGCTGGAGTATAGAGATGGGACGTTCGCGAACGAACCGGGTCTTTTGAACGGCTCTTTGAAAAGAACGATGGGATCCGGTTCGCAGTAGCTGGGAGCCGTTCCTTTCTAATGTACAGTGGTGTAAAAAGTACTCAAATTCTTTACTTATTAGTAAAAGTATCAATTCTGCAATGTTGAAATACTCTGCCACAAGTAGAAGTTCGGAATTCAAAATGTCAAGTAGGCTACACAATTATTGGTATCAAAATGTACTTAAAGTACCAATAGTAGAAAGTAAAAATCATTAGAAAACAGCAGATCTACAGTAGATCGGCTATTTTTTGGCAAATGTTCCGCCCCAGGATAATGGATTTTGGTTATCGCGATAATATCGTAAATTGCGATTTCTTTCGTGACAATAATCGTGATATGACATTTTCATATCGTCCCATCCGTAGTCTTGATGGCAATGTCACCGATGATCTAGTGAGGAAAGTGGCGTGGGAAAAAATTATAAACTGACAGAAGGGGGGAGGGTGGGGGAATTAAGAGGACCATACTAAAAGGGGGGGGGGGGGGGGGGGGGGTATATGCTAAACTATGGGTCTAAATCACTTGACCTAGTTGTCGGAGGTAAAGCGTTCCTGATCGCGCGACGAATTCGAGCCAGCTTTGGAAAACAGCAGCAGCGCAAGGCGTTTGTGCTTTGAGCGCGGATATTTACATGTCCACATTTTGCCACCTGCTGATGTATAAGTGCACTTATCAATATCTATACTATAATTTTGCGAATGTCTGAGTGAGTGTCTGTCTGTCTGTCTGAGTGAGTGTCTGTCTGTCTGTCTGAAACAGCGTTTCTCCTCAGTGGCTGGAGCAATTGATCTGAAATCGCATCACCATTAGCATATGAACACACCTGACAGAACTGTGAAGCCCGTTTGTCACTTTCACAAATCGTATGCTGTATAATAGCATTTTTATGGTGTATCTATATCTATTTAGCCTACAGTACCTTTTGTGACCACACATGTTAAGGGAGGGGCGCTGTTGTTCAGGCCATGCACAATCACACACAAACCCACACACACACACACACACACACACGGGGGGGGGGGGGGGGGTCTGGCCCTGTTACAGATGTTGTCCAAAAATCATGCAGATCGGTACACAGTATCTCTGTAGCCGTTAAATGGAACGGGTATTTCTTACATTGATGCTCCTACATATTAGCATGCAAGCACCAGTTAAAGTTACTTTCCATCCCTCATATACTGTGTGCACAGTGCACATCCCATAACCCACACACTGCACATCATTTCGGAGCTCATATCTTTGAACGGGTAAGGGCTAGTTTATATATATTTTTTATTATTAAAACTTTCCGTTTCTACCCAATTGCGGAACATTAATGTGGGGGAGACAAACGGGGGACTGTGGCCCCCCCTTCTTCCCCCACTGGTGCAGCGTAGACCAAGCGCTTCTCATATAGCAGAGAGCCTTTGTGCTCCAGTTATGGATTATGTCATCAGAGAAAGGGAGGGAGGGGGGAGGGGGGTATTTCTCTGCCATTGCTATAGTGGACACAGCAGAGGGGGGCCCCCGCGAGGACAAAGAGAGAGAGACAGTGAATGTCGAGGACGATGGAGAGGGGTGGGAGGGTTTGGGGGGGGGGGGGGGGGGGACATGCACAAAAAATAGCAGGGGGTCTTCTGTAGGTACAAAAACAACCTGGAACAGTACAGTTACAACAGTGGTGCATGAGAGAGAGAGAGAGAGAGAGAGAGAGCGAGAGAGAGAGGCGGGAGGGATGAAAAATTGAGAGATGAGTGAGGGGTGAGAGGTGTGTGTGTGTGTGTGTGTGTGTGTGTGTGTGTGTGTGTGTGTGTGTGTGTGTGTGTGTGTGTGTGTGTGTGTGTGTGTGTGTGTAAATATGCTCAGAGAGGCAGAGCAGGACGCCTGCAGTGTGACTATAAATCCCAGCATACATCATGATCATCACACACACAGGGATAGGCCACCAGGCATGGCAGCTCCAATCCTCAACATACTACACTATCAATCAAACGGATAGGAGTGTTCCACTGCCACGGCCTGATCTAGACTTTATACTCGGTTGTACAGTGGCGTCGCATGCGAAAATGACTGTAATAGAAGGTATGTACATGCATAAAGTGAATGGCATGTCGAGCGGGAAATCGAGTGGCAAAGTGAGTGGCAAAAAGAGTTTAACGTCATTAAACATCGTTTAATGCAATCAGGCTTTTGGATGTATGGGCTGTCAAGGCCAGAAAGTAGTTTTTTGCCACAGTTTTTTTTGCCACGGTGGGCGTTCCCGCATAACTAACTTCCTGGTATGATGATGTCACACGCATACCCTCTATACCATTGTACGATGCTACGTAAAAAGCTATTTATGAGTTAAAATAAATGCTCATAAATGAGTTAATTGCCCACAAAGCTTGGGCACTTTGACCCTGGGTGTGGAACAACCTTTGTACGCTTTGTGCCAAGATGTAGGGCAGCCCGGACAACAAACTTTGAGCGCTTTGTGTCAAGATGTAGGCCAGATGTAGGCCACGCTTCACGCCCCGGACAAAGCCAGATGTTTCCAGGAGCACCGCTCAAAAAGGAGAATTCACTTTTTTTTAAATATTTTTTGAACCTAGGAACCACTCTAACAATAGGACTATTGTTAGAGTGGTTCCTTGATGGGGTCCCACACGGTCCCTTACAGGTGTGTAACTCTGAGAGAGTACAAATGGAACCGACACTTATGGGTCCATTTTATGGGGGTCTTTGAAATAAGGGAGAGGGAAGCCAGACTGGGAGCCTGGGAGGTTGATAATTGTAACTGCATGTAGCCTATACTCCTACGGGCCGGGGCGGCACCAGTGTCAACAGGGAGTGTTGGGCGGGAGGAGTAGGGTGACAGCTCTAGGGTCCTCCCGGTGGAGGCTCCTCACTGGCAATGGGATACAAACAGCAGTGACATTATCACACAGAAACATGTGTGGGGACGAATCAATTGGCATAAAGACTATATTGGGGGAAAAGAGGGGCATAGCAAAAAAGAAAAAAGAAAAGGATAGGCTAATGTAGGGAAATCGAGCCTGGATATAAAGTCTGACTTCTGTTGCTTCTCGCCTTTGTATCCCATATCCCGTCTCTATTGCCTCTGTCAGAGTCTAATAAGGTATAAAATGACTGCCTAAATGAGATCATCCTTATAAATAGTAGCTGTGATACTTGAATAGAAAGGGGAAAAAAAGACACACTGACATAATGACGTAATGGAGTTCAATTGCGCTTTCAGGCAGTCTTTTTCTCTCTCACTCTCTCTGTCTCTTTCTGAGAGCAGGCCAGTCAAAACAAAACCAGCCCGTTGTCATTAGAGACAATCCACAACATCACAGAGACAGCTCTCTCTCTCTCTGTTGAGACTCTGCCAAAATGAACTACAGTAGCCAGCAATGCAGAGCGAGGATGACAGATAGATAAGAGAATGACAATGTGTGTGTGTGTGAGAGAGAGAGAGAGAGAGAGAGAGAGAGAGAGAGAGAGAGAGAGAGTGAGTGTTTGTGTGTGTGTGTGTGTGTGTGTGTGTGTGTGTGTGTGTGTATGTGTGTGTGTGTGTGTGTGTGTGTGTGTGTGTGTGTGTGTGTGTGTGTGTGTGTGTGTGTGTGTGTGTGCGTTATAGGGAGAGAGAGTGAGAGAGGACAGATATATTCACTTCTCTCCCACGGAATACCTTTCAGCACAGCCAATGATCTATTGTATACGGTCGCATTTCGTTCTCGGTGAGATCATCCATGTGCATGATTGGTTTCAACTTTCATTCGGAGTAGAAAGGCGGGAGAACATGCCGTGTGCCACAAGAAAAGAAAAGAGCTCTCTCTTTTCAACGGTGGAAGCTGCCAACTCGTGTTTCTTCTATAGTAACAGAGGAGGAGTGTATACCTACAGCCAAGCAGCGGTGCAGCATACTGGTGGCGAGGTCGCCCTCGCCAAGTCTGCATTAGCTTCCCTTCACACACTTGAACCCCAGGCAGTGTCAATATTCTGGGGGGAACCTTAAGCCAAAAATACCAGTAGTGGATCTTATAGATCAGCTATTTTGTGACTAAGAGATTTGGACGCGAAAAAGTGGTCAAAGCACAGTACTGTATGTAACTCAAGCCCAGTTCTCTGAGACCGCAGGGGTTTGAGTGGGTAAAGGGACAAGCTCAGATATGTACAAACTAGTTCATATCTAGACAACAGTAGCAGATGCTATTCTACTCTCAATGCACAAAATCGACTGTCCGTCCATCTGTGTGTGTAGACAGATAAATAAGGTGCCATCCCAAAACCTATATACCACTTGTGCAAGGACTCGTTGTGATTGGCCAGTCAGCGGTCACTTTGAGTCTAATCTGTCCCTATCGGAACGCAACCTGAACGGCGCTCACTCGCTTTAGCTCGCTAGGCGGTGCCTCTCGTGGATCAAGGTCGCTTGAGACGGCGCGCCTTCCCTCGCGGTCAAAAACTATACCTTTTGAACCGGCCAAAAGAGGCCCTTTCGCGTTGGCCACAGAAGCGTGGTTATAAGCTTATAAGTATGTTATATGTGGTTTAGGCTTTAGTATGTCGCATAAATAAGTCTGCGTCCAAAAAATGAAGTTACCGCACTCTGGCATTTTTGTCCTGCAGGTATATACTGTAGGCACTCCCTCCATTGTCTTATTTAAGACAGACGGCACAACATCACACCGATAGACCTCGGACCCATCATCCGTTCAATAAAACTTCAAAGTGTGTGTGAGAGAGAGAGAGAGAGAGAGAGAGAGAGAGAGAGAGAGAGAGAGAGTGAGTGTTTGTGTGTGTGTGTGTGTGTGTGTGTGTGTGTGTGTATGTGTGTGTGTGTGTGTGTGTGTGTGTGTGTGTGTGTGTGTGTGTGTGTGTGTGTGTGTGTGTGTGTGTGTGTGTGTGTGCGTTATAGGGAGAGAGAGTGAGAGAGGACAGATATATTCACTTCTCTCCCACGGAATACCTTTCAGCACAGCCAATGATCTATTGTATACGGTCGCATTTCGTTCTCGGTGAGATCATCCATGTGCATGATTGGTTTCAACTTTCATTCGGAGTAGAAAGGCGGGAGAACATGCCGTGTGCCACAAGAAAAGAAAAGAGCTCTCTCTTTTCAACGGTGGAAGCTGCCAACTCGTGTTTCTTCTATAGTAACAGAGGAGGAGTGTATACCTACAGCCAAGCAGCGGTGCAGCATACTGGTGGCGAGGTCGCCCTCGCCAAGTCTGCATTAGCTTCCCTTCACACACTTGAACCCCAGGCAGTGTCAATATTCTGGGGGGAACCTTAAGCCAAAAATACCAGTAGTGGATCTTATAGATCAGCTATTTTGTGACTAAGAGATTTGGACGCGAAAAAGTGGTCAAAGCACAGTACTGTATGTAACTCAAGCCCAGTTCTCTGAGACCGCAGGGGTTTGAGTGGGTAAAGGGACAAGCTCAGATATGTACAAACTAGTTCATATCTAGACAACAGTAGCAGATGCTATTCTACTCTCAATGCACAAAATCGACTGTCCGTCCATCTGTGTGTGTAGACAGATAAATAAGGTGCCATCCCAAAACCTATATACCACTTGTGCAAGGACTCGTTGTGATTGGCCAGTCAGCGGTCACTTTGAGTCTAATCTGTCCCTATCGGAACGCAACCTGAACGGCGCTCACTCGCTTTAGCTCGCTAGGCGGTGCCTCTCGTGGATCAAGGTCGCTTGAGACGGCGCGCCTTCCCTCGCGGTCAAAAACTATACCTTTTGAACCGGCCAAAAGAGGCCCTTTCGCGTTGGCCACAGAAGCGTGGTTATAAGCTTATAAGTATGTTATATGTGGTTTAGGCTTTAGTATGTCGCATAAATAAGTCTGCGTCCAAAAAATGAAGTTACCGCACTCTGGCATTTTTGTCCTGCAGGTATATACTGTAGGCACTCCCTCCATTGTCTTATTTAAGACAGACGGCACAACATCACACCGATAGACCTCGGACCCATCATCCGTTCAATAAAACTTCAAAGGGCATTCCTGGACTCCCTCCGAGGCACCGCGCTGGGTGTTGACGAAGCAGCCTGTCGGGGGGGACGGGGAGGACAGTGGCAGCAGCTCATCCCCCTCCAGACCGAGGGGATCAGAAACAGGCAGGGCTCTTTGTCTAGAAGAACCATCAAAGCCCCGCGTCGGAGACGCGGTGGTGGCAGAGCTTGTCATCTTCGAGGGGCCGAAGAAGAAGAGGGCCCGCGGGACGGAGGCGGTTGCCTGTTTGACAGTGCACAAGTGCTAGCGCTTGATACATCGTCTGTGCGATGACACGGCAAAATGGCTCGTTTCAAGGGAGACGTGTTTTTCTCTCTCTCATGTCTTAGGATTTTTATTTGATGTGGTGAAGAGGGGGCTTAGAGCAAGGCCAGACTTCTCAATCTGTGGGTCGGGACCCCCAGGGGGTCAGGGTCACCCTATGATTTTATTTTGGGGGGGGAGGGTCTCCAGATGACAGTGAAGTGATTGATTGATTGATTGATTGATTGATTGATTGATTGATTGAGTATTTTATTAGACAAAAGTGGAGACCATTACAAGTATAGTCAATACATTAAAGAATGTAGTACAGTACAAGTACAGTTAAGCACCCTGCCTAAAAGGAACATCGCAAGTATTTTTACAGTCTTTTTTACGACGCAAGTCATAGTGACAATTTAAGGAATTTAAAGACCTTGTCGTTTTAAACGCTATCGTAGATTTGCTATTTTCACAATATTTATCTGTGGAACCGAGTCAAGTCTGTGGAACAGAATCGAATAAAACGTAATGCCTCGACTCCTACTATTCTAAGTGCTTGTCAGGGTGGGGTGGGGAGGGGGTCCTCTGTTGACATATTTGGGGGCTTCGTGGCCCGGTAAAGGTTGAGAACCGACGGCTTTAGAGTCCCAATAAGGAGGTGGAGAGAGATTCCTTTGGCTGCAGGAATTCACACTCAGAGACGTATTAATCAGAGAGAGATAATTCGGAGAACGGGCCGGAATGAAGAATTCCGAAGATGAAAGCAAACATTGATGGAGGCCTTAAACTGGGGGGGGAGTGGGGGCTTCCCCCCCTCCCTCCCTCCCCTAACCCTCTCCCATCTCTTTCATCTGAGCTGGGATCAAAACCAGACAACATACAGAGCTCCTCAGACCACAGAGAACCGGGAAAGGGGAGGGAGGAGGGTGGGGAGGGGAGAGGAGGGGAGGGGAGGGGAGGGGAGGGGCGACGTAAACAGAAACAGCCAACAAACAAGTATACGCAAAAAAAAAAAAAGGAAACACGGAGAGGAAGGAAACGACTTTGATAAAAGAAAGAAATGAGGCTTGGAGAAGCACGTGTGAGCGCGAGCTTGTGAGCGCCAGCGTGCAAGCGCGCAGTGGTGTGAAGTAACTAAGTACTTTTACTTCAGTTTTGAGGTATTTGTACTTTACTTGAGTATTTCCAGTTTTCAGTACTTTCACTTCTACTCCACTACATCTGAGATCCAAATATTGTAATTTTACTCCACTACACTTATTTGAAAACTATAGTTACTAGTTACTTTGCTGATATACATCATAATATGTTAAAACATACATAAACCACTTTAGCCCTATTTTATACCATTTGAAAATAGCTGATCTACAAGCTCGTTGTGAGCTTGTAGATCTGTTATTTTCAAACATTTTGTACTTTTACTTTTAGTACTTTAAGTACATTTTGATGCCAATACTTTTGTACTTTTAATCAAGTACATTTTGAATTCTGGACATCTACTTGTAACAGAGTACTTCTACAATGCAGTATTGATACTTTTACTTAAGTAGAAAATGTGAGTACTTTTTCCACCACTGCACGCGCGCACACACACACATGCGCGCACAGCCGCGCACACACACACACACACACACACACACACACACACACACACACCGATTGAAATTGGAGACATAGGGGTGGTAGACAATCGGATGATCAGAGAGAGGGAGAGAGAGAAAGAGAGAGAGAGAGAGAGAGAGACACACACACACACACACACACACACACACACACACACACACACACACACACACACACACACACACACACACACACACACACACACACACACACACACACACAGCATAGAGGGATAACACTCATTGATTACACCCAGGGCCAACAGAATGGTCTGATTCAGCAGATGCCAACACAGCAGACCCATGGGCGCTGCCAGTAAATAAATGCATTCTGGGAAACCGCATGTCAAAAGGGCAAACTAATTGGAAATAGCCGATCTCATTCAGCCGGCATATCAGTCAGTCTGGTTGCCCGCAGGGTGAATAAACTGTAGTGTAGACCTTTATTGTTTATTTATTATTATTTAAAAACTATTTAAAATAGTGAAAATAGCAGATCTAAGAGCACACAACTCCTGCTTTTGTGCAACACTCGTTTTCCGAGCTGACCTGGCATAAAGTAATGGACTACATTCATTACCCGGCAATCAGGTAATGATATAAATAAATAAATGAATGATTTGACCCAAAAGTAACAACAAAGCCAAGTTGTAATGAAAAGTATTCCATGATATAAGAGTTGCTTATAAAGACACCTCCGCTTCGCATCGAGTGCCAAGTACTGCATTCGGTGTATCTGTGTGTCCTTGTGTGTCTGTGTTTACCTCATCCAATGGAAAACCCAACATGTGCGACCTGATATAAATAACAAGGCGCAAGATGCACCTCGCTAGAGCAGGGGTTCCCAAACGTTTTTGTCTCAGGGCACCCCATAAATATTGTTTTAATCCAAGGCACCCCTACATTATAATTTTCACTCCCAGCACCAATATTTATAGCATATCGTTGTCGGATGTCCAAAACCGTTTGTTTTGTATTTATCATCTATAAAATGTACTAGTGAAAACAGCAGATCTACAAGCACACAATGCTTGTAGATCGGCTGTTTTCACTAGTTTTGTGCGACAGTCTTGTATGATGAAGCAGGGCTTTGCTTTACCAAAAGACGTACACATTTGAAACTTGGAGATACCAGGTTTCTGCCCGACAGTGACGATATTTTAGTGATTATGTTGCGAGGAAAACGTTGAGATAATAGCCATTTTGGTTAGAACTGACTGAAAATAACTTTGTACTTCAAGTTTAAAATGATACTAAATATTTTTTCAAGTGTCAAATAAATTCCAAATATTATCAAATGATCTCGCGGCACCCCTGGACTGCCATCGTGGCACCCCAGGGTGCCCCGTCACCCACTTTGAAAACCCCTGCGCTAGAGTGCCAACTTGCCCACCCACATTCATACAGACAGCACCGAACAGTACCGATCGCAGTACTTGCGCGCTCTGCTGGCGCAGAAGTAGGTCAATAAGGCCATACATGGCCACGAGTGCACAAGAAGCAAGTTGGCACCTCGACAGAGTGCAGTCTAGTTAAAAAAGAAAAATACCTGCCAAGTGCATCCAACCCTTTACTATCTTACATAAGAGCTGTGTGTGAGCGCAGTGGCCCAGATCAGAGGTGGATGTACACACAGCAACATTCTCCAGGGGTCAGTGACCCCGCCCAAGCTGCGATACGCCTCCCCGCTCGGGTGGACAGACGCACGGACGGATCCGAGGCCATTAATCTTTCATCCCCCTGTCTGGTGTCTGGGTTATAAATCTGAGCCTTGAGAGAGAGTCTGTGGGCCATTTGCGTTTGATGAATGACACGCACAATGTGGACATAGACGAGTGGGGTCGGCAAAAAAAAGCGCTGCGCTTTCTGCGAGTTGAATTCCTGTTGAATTCAACCCATGGTGACTGTGTGTGACACCAGCGACATACTGTACATGACACATGCCCTCGCTGCCGGGTGGAAACCTTTGATGCCTTTTCAAAACACGGAAACATGAACCTGCGTTCCAATGGACCTAATGTAGTCATCATTTTGTCACTTGTTAATACTTTTCATTGGTCCAATATTTATAAAACCCTCAGACACACTTAACCACTTTTATTTCTCAGAGATTGGCTTTTGTAGTATGACAAAGTACGGCATACATTTTATGAAAGAATAGGAGATACAAGGTTTCTGCCTGACAGCGACCATATAACAACAAAAAATGACTGGACACTTAGATCTCCTTAAAAAAGATGCATAATAAGCGTTTGTTTTTTTCAAATATGAAAGCGGTTGTGTGCGTCTGCCGTCGTACCTGCGAGTCCGAGATCTCGGAGGGTTTCTCTGTCAGGCTGCTGCTCTCGGCGGGGATCAGGTCGTTGTACTTGGTGCTGACGTCCTCGTCTGAGTAGTGGAGGCTGCCGGGGCTGGGCCTGGGAGGAGACCTGGGGACATGGGGACATGTAGAGAGTCAGAGTAGTAGTGGAGGCTGGGCCTGTTTGTTTGATCACAGGCATCACCAACTCAGCGTATGAGTAGCACGGCTTGGGTGCGGCAAGTCGTGCGCTAAGTATAGGTAGCTTATGGTGGATGTGGCGCTCCACCTCAGCAATCCATCTCCCAGGGGTCTAGTGCATTGTAACATGGATAGACTCCTGCGTTATCGGCTTATACCAACAATAACCCAACCTACTATTAGGCAAGCCACAAACAGCAGATCTACAAAATGTTTCTCGCTGTGGCATGTTGTGAGCTTATAGATCAGCTATTTCCCCTTAACAATTAGAGTTAAAATACATGTCATTCATAGAATAGAATCGCTGTCCTGAAATGTCCTCACAAGAACAGTAACACAAGTGTGCGTCCGTGTGAACTCGACTTGATGAGGAACACGGGACACCCATGAGTATGTCGCCCACAGCCAGTCTCTCCTGAGATGAATCATTCCCTGTGATCCTTTCGGAGGGTGTGGAGAGTCAAAGCACACACACAGCGCTTGTGACTCCGTTATGAAGAGAAGCCTTCATAATGGAGGCTGCTGTTGTGTCCCAGACAGTACTGTATGTATGACAGTGTGAAGTTATGCTATCTGTCTGGAGCGCGACCGGTTTTCCAGGTGAACCTGAGCTCAATGGTGGGGGCTGATGGGCAAGGAGGGTCGCGAGCTTATGAGAAACAACTAAAACGAGACCTTAAAACCTAGCGAAAACAGTTGCGTGCAGTAGCGCAAGATTAGATGAGGATAAGGAAATCATTAAATGGAAAACATTAAATTAACTTCTGAAAAGGCTTCTAAGCCTACACTAGCCTACTAGTAAAACTAGTGGAACAGCGATCTTACAACACATGAATAATTGTGGTTGTAAACAATAACACAGAGAATATAAATCCTTATTAGTCTAGTGTGGGAAGAAGGGGTTATCATCATGGCCCCAAATAACTTTTAAATATCTTGCAATTGGCGACAAGTCTCTTACGAAATCGGCAAGAGTGCCTCTCAATACCTAATGCTAACCTCTCCATCGGCAATTGTCAGTGGTGTGTTACTGTGTTCTAGAATTTGTGCTCAGGTTCACCGGGAAAACCGCGATCGCGTTCCAGACAGTATGTATGACAGTGTGAAGTTATGCTTGCCTGGCGTTGCCAGCCTCTATCACACACTTCGTTTTGGGAAGAGAGTTTGGGATTTCAGGAAGAGTCTTCATTTCTGGGGTTTGCCCCAAACCACGTGCCCCAAGCCTACAGAAACCATGTGCACCAAGCATACAAGCCTGATTGGCCAACCCTTGAAGCTGGTTGAGGAAATAGAATCTCAATGGATCGGTGCCAGACCGTACTACAACACCACTACCGCCAGGGGTGTTGTTGTGTTCGGTCTGGTTTATTAACCAGGCAAAAGTTATGCTATCATGTCTGGATCAGTGGTTCACAAACCTTTCAGGTCCAGACCCCGAAAGACAGATTAGATGTTTGCCCCTGGGGCCCAAACTAGTGAAAATACCAGATCTACAAGCACACAACAAAGAAGTATTTGGTGGGTACAATTTGTATCTCTTTGGCAGGGGCTGGTGTGTGTTGTTGACAGAACCTGAACTGGTTCCACCCCACCAGGGAAATCATAGGTAGAGACACACAATTCAATTATGTCCACTGGGTTCTGTGTAACCACATTACGGCTAATTCACTTAACCTGAGTGGTGAGACTGAGACATTGGCAATGGAGAACCATTAATGTGCTGGTTTAATCAATCATTGTCTTGGGGATCTAGCGTTACTCTCGCTCATTGAGTGAGTCTCTGGGTCTTTGTGTGCGTGTGCACGCGTGTGTGAATATAGGCTAATTATGTTGTCTGTCAACTCCTTAGTCAGATTTGTTCTTGGGTTAAAGCAGTGGTTCTCAACCTTTTCATGCCGCGACCCCCCAAAATAATCATATTTGAACTGGGAGTGGGGACCCCCCCACCCTGACGAGTACTAAGAGTTGAGGCATTGCATTTTGAAAAAAAAAAATAAAAAAAAAAAAAAAAATAAAAAAAAAAAAAAAAAAAAAAAAGGAAAAAAAGGGGGGGGGGGGGGGGGGGGGGGGGGGGGGAACTATTGTGGCGGAACTATTGTGCTGCAGCGCACGTTTCCGGTTGGACATATTTGGCCGCCGGACGCACTGGACAGAAGTGACTGTTAAGCCTCTGCTATTTCTCTGCAGCAGGCACATGCAAACACAGTGGTGTCAAATTTCACTCTCTCTCTCTCTCTCTCGCTTGCCCGCACCCCCTCCCCTGTTGCCTCCTCTCTCTCGTGCTTAGCGAATGAGCGGACGGCATAGGGTTAGGGGCGGTACTCCTTACGTCCTAGACGACTACCTATGAGTTGAAGTCGATGTAAAGGGGGCGTGAAGTGGGATGCGGCTCTTAGAGGAATGTATATATAAGATGGTTCTATTGTGAAAATAGCAGATCTACATGCTCACAACGCCTCGCAACGCGAGGCGTTGTGAGCATGTAGATCGGCTATGTTCACAATTTCTGCCTCTAATATAATTTTGACAATTTGGCCAATGTTTAATTTTTCATTTTAGAGGTATTAAAAAGTCCTTAAATTGTCACTTTAGAAATGTGCAGATACCCAAAATATATGTTTGTTTACTGTTCAATGAGAAAACAATGTTTCACATTAAGTCAATCATCTGGGGACCCACCAAAATAATTTGAGGAGCCCCCTGGGGGTCCCGACCCACAGGTTGAGAACCACTGGGTTAAAGTATACTGGAGTAGTTGCTTTTAATGTAGTGGAGTGGAAGTCAAAGGTATTCAAAAATAGAACCTAAGTGAAGTGCTTAAGAACAGTACTCAATTAAATGTACTTTGCTACTGTCCACTGTACAGTAGGCTATTATCACGCAGAGCTGGAACCATATCTCTGCTTCTTGTTTGACATCTGTTAAGAGGCTGTTATTAATATTAAGCCTTGTCAAATATATTCCCAGCGTCTGCTGAGTCAGCCAGACAGTTTAACCGAAAGCTATGACGAATCGACTTTTAAACACTTTCCATTTAAAACACTATCTTTCAAAGCATAGACTCCATGGTATATTGATGGAACAAACCTTTTTCTTTTTTAGGTTAGCTGATAAACTTGCTGAATTATTCTCCCATCATATTATTCTGTGCATTCTCTGTACAATAGTGCAATCGGGTCGAAAACCTTGCACGTCCAAAAACTGTTACTTTTCTTTAAATGGAATTAGTGTTCCTGTGGATCCAATGCTGTTATTTACGTACAAGCTCAAGGTTTCAACATCCTATATTAAAATTAATGAAAGGACGATCGACTTCATCACTTTTCAACCTATCTTCATATAAATGGTCCTCACGCCTCACTATGATCACGATAGAATATTAAGACTAGAAAGACACCTCAGGGCGACAAGCGACCTGGGCAAGGTCGCGCCACAGTGATTTGTACATCACAGGGATCTCTCTAACAGGGCATCATTAATATTGATGACATCAGGGAACTCCATATATGGGCATAAAAGGGATTATGTTAGTGTGACATTACAGTGAAGCCAGAGCGTGATGTCAGAGCGGCAAACCCATTCTGGTAGAGTGGTTCCCCTGACATCACATTGACATCAGAGCATGATGACATCATGATGACACATTTTTACGGTCTATGGGTTTGCCCATAGAAAAATGTGTACACGTCTACACGTCTATACGTCTACACGGACAAGCTGTAACATTTCTCATGGTAAACTGCGACCTTTCGTCGCAACAATATTATATTTATTCATTTTATCACAAGAAGAATGGCTTCCATTAAAGCATGGTAACTTTCCAGGAATAGAAAGCCTGCAGTTTCTATTAGCTATTGGCTTTACAGGAAAATTTCAGTAAAAGCGAAGAGATGTCATGTCTGTACTTGATTTGAAAAAGATCTCTTGAATCTCCACATCAAGTGACAAACAAGTACTTGCATTATTCTAATACCACCCATCCATAATCTAAAGCATAGAGTGTGCTACATGTACTTATATGCAGATGTACCGGACCAGTATGCGTCTTTGAAAGGGAAGGTTCCCCCACTGTTATTTCTATACATTCCCACCCACCTGGGGAGGGGATGTAGCTCATTAAAAACCTGCCCCCCTCCCCCATGCATTCACTCCCAATCACAACCTTGGACTCGTATCTGTTCTGACTCCCAAACCTGCGCTGTCCTCACTCTTGTGTGACCTATACGCTAGCTGACATTCCTTTGCGGTGCCTGTAGATACCCCCCCCCCCTTCCTTTCCATCATGTAAAAGAAAGAAGAGCTGTATCTCAGTGCTTCTCAAAAGGTGGGTCCCCAAATGATTTTGGGGGGTCCCCAGATGGATTAGCTTAATGTGCACTATTCATTTCTCACTAAACAAAAAAGTGATTATTTCGGGGGGTCGCGGTCTGAAAAGGTTGAGAACCACTGCTGTAGCTGATGTGAAGAGATGCTAATGTTGTGACTGAGCCCTTTAGGGAGGTTATGATAAACTGGCTGTTTAAAATACAAGTCGCTCTCTCACACACACACACACACACACACACACACACACACACACACACACACACACACACACACACACACACACACACACACACACACACACACACACACACACACACACACACACACACACACACACACACATCATTGGGAGAGGTGTGAATTATTTATCAGTAGCATTTGCACGGATGTGGACTAGTGATGCTAATGCTGGGCCCACGGGTGCCCGCATTCATGATACAGGTCAACCTGCTGACTGTGCATTACTATTTGACCCGCCCGACCAAAAAGTTTACATTTCTTGACCCGCTCTGTCTGGCCCGGTTACAGTCAACAAATATCTTGTAGCCTACAACCTTAAACACAAAAAATATATATATTAAGTAGTTGTTCTTCTCAATATAAACCCAGATCCAGCACAACAATGGGGTCAAATTTGTTATACGCCTATGCCACCACGATGTGGAATGCCCTACCAACAGACATAAAACTAAAGTGTGACTCGATCCTTATCCTCCAAAATCGGCATAAAAGAGCACCTGTCTGCAAATAGTAACGGTCTGATTAACATCTAAACTTGATACCATAAATCAGGGGTCTTCAATATTTTCAGGCCAAGGACCCCTTAGCTGAGAGAGAAATTAAGCATGGACCCCCACTACATATGTGTGATGCAGATTTTCATAGATTTCAACACGATAGATTCATAGAATTGTTTGACAGCATTGTCATCAGTCTATGTTGGATTCATGTTAACACATCTACTGCCTCTTAATCTGAAGGTTGCTTGGTGCCTCGGCGCCACGTCGTTTCCTCCGTCGGCCGCCGCTATTATTTTGAAGGGCCGGAAGGGGGTTGTTTTTGTTTTTTTGGATTATCACTTGACGGCAACGATTACGTCATCTAGTCACATGACAGTGTGCGACAAGAAGATGAAGATGGCTGCGCCCTGCCTTGTGCCTTGTTTACATTTAGATCTGCTGCAAAATGTCTCAAAATGGCTATTTTGTTTAAATGAAGTTTCTTTATGGGCCTCTCCATTGACTTAACATTGAGGAGCTTCACTTCGCGTGCACGCCCAACGTGCGTTGTAAACAAATCGCCGACATTACCGATGCGAGCGGGACCGGAGCGACATTAAGTAAGTAATAATATCTTTACTGTATATACAGTAAGATTCACAGTCCTCACCGTCAACGGCGCCATGGTATTAACCCTTTCAATGACAATCCTCACCGTCAACGGCGGCAGAACAGTTAAGGTGTATTTTCAGACATCTAACCACTTAAATGGTCGATATTTTGTAAACTTGAACTTTTAATTATGTACTTGGTCTGCTCTTTTTTACCTCTTCACCAAACCTATTTGCCGAAAATAGCCTTAGAGCTTAGAGCTTGTAGATCTTGTAGATCTGCTATTTTCTTAAAGGACAACTTTAGTTTTTTACAACAAGGGTTCATATTTTAGATTTTAATTAAAGAATATAAAAGATGAGTGTTAAATTGATTTAATTTACTTCTTTCTATTGTTTTAGATATTCTTATTTCAGTGGTTGGGGGCATGCGTACAAGTTGCTAAATATGTCATTTTACACAGAATAAGCCCATTCCCAAGATACAACGCAACCTTTCATGGTTGGATGTGACTTATGGGGGCTAGAAGTGTTACTGTAAATAGCAATAAAGAAACTGCTGGCTTATTGTGTCTAAAAAGACATATTTAGCCACTTGTACGCATGCCCCCATGCGTACGCAATACGCATGCCCCACATTTTAGCACGGTAAACGCAATAAAACAATAGAACGAAGCAAATGAAAACATTAACACTCACTTTTTATTTTCTCTAATTACAATCTAAAATATGAACCCTTGTTGTAAAAAAACAAAGTTGTCCTTTAAGTGCTCCGTGGAATAGGGATGCGAGGGTTCAAGTTGTTAATTTAAAAGAATTATCCTATCACACAAGGATTTGGTGGCCCCCCTGTAGTAACTCTGAGGACCCCCTAGGGGTCCCGGACCCCCCGTTGAAGAGATTGTGGAGGCACCGAGTTGGTGTTGGCTAGACGACCGCACTCACGCATGGCATACTGTAGCTATAGCAGTGACATGCTTACAACAGGCTGAAAAACTTGAGGCAATGTCTTAGTGAACACGCGCAACTGGCACAGCCCTCATTAAAGACATGTTTTGCACAATGCGGTGGCCCTTGCCCTGAATTGAGTTTGACAGCCCTAGTGTAGGGACTCATTTACATGTCTGTAGCGTTCGAGGGCTCCGCACATTCATCCCTCTCTGCGAGACTTGAAAATGTTCTTTAAAAAACATAATCTGCACTCCATTTCCATCAAGGGCTCTCCCTCCGTCCACAAAGGGCATAAGCAAGGCTAGAGAGAGAACAGCGTGGAAAGCCTGCTATATAAGCAATAGCTACAGTACAAAGCAACACGGGGGCCCAAAGCTGCCCTAATCCCCCTCCATCAGCCTCCAATGTAACTGCCATAAAACATTCATCAGGGAGGCTATGGTCTTGGATCTTCCGTGTAATACCGTGTTAAAGTTCACGCAACAGAGAAGCCCGGATTGCCGGAGTCTTACGTAATCTGTTGGAACATAATCATCATATGTTCCACAGGGTTTAAGGTTTTAGAGTGAGTCATAAAAAATACTTTGTTAAAACTGTTACCTATAAGCAAAATGACATCAATTTAAATGTTTTCTCAACAGTTTTTTCCCTTCTTCCTCTTCTTCTTCTTCTTCTATTATTATTTTGTTTTTGCACATATCAACAATCAAAATTCACTGTACTTTTACTGATTACCGGACAGCCTTTCTAGCCACTAAGCTATACAGCCACCAAACTGGAATTAATAGATTCATCTAAAAAAGAAAAACAAAAAAAAAAGAGTGTAAAGTTCATTTTCTTCTGGAATACCATTATAATTTTAAATTTTTCATATATTCTAGATATATTGCGCATGCAGTATATTTGTTATTGCATGAATATCCATATATCCATAAGGAATCCATGTCCCAAAACATTACACTATTACATGAGACCACTCAAAACAAGGATTTATAATACAGAAATGTCAACCTTCTGTTGTCCAGTGTGAAATTTCCGCAGTTAGTGAGTTTTTTGATGAATCTGTACATATAAGTACATGTATGTGTATGTGTGTGTGTGTGTGTGTGTGTGTGTGTGTGTGTGTGTGCGCGCGCGTGCGCGCGTGCGTGCGTGCGTGCGTGCGTGTGTGTGTGTGCAGGTGTGTGGTGTGTGGGGGCAATATTGCATTAGGTTTGTGAGGTGAGAGATGCGCGTGTATGTACGAGCGTGTGAGTGGTAGAAGTGTGTGTGTGTGTGTGTGTGTGTGTGTGTGTGTGTGTGTGTGTGTGTGTGTGTGTGTGTGTGTGTGTGTGTGTGTGTGTGTGTGTGTGTGTGTGTGTGTGTGTGTGTGTGTGTGTGTGTGTGTGTGTGTGTGTGTAGCATACCAGGCAACATGCCTGGTGGCCAGTCCTGAGTGGGATTACAATTACCCTGCGTGTGGTGGTGATTTGGCCAGCACCATATCTGGTGAAGCCAGACAGCTCCATTCACAGTGTAAAGCCTGTATAGACATGTTTGCACTCAGCACCCAGAGGATTATAGGTAATGACATTACGGCATTTGACGGATGCATTTTGGATAGTAAATCATTTAATAACTTTGTAGTGCCCCGTTTGAATTAGTTTGAACCTGTACCGGAACACCAGGTAGTACATGTTCAAACAGATTTGAACCGGTTGTTGAGGTTAAGCTGGGAATAACTGGAAATCCCCACACGGTCAAATTGCTCAGTGATAATTCATCCATTTGTAAGTCTGAGAGTGCACAGCACACATGCTGTAACCAAATGGACCCGACAGGCAATTGGCACTGCACGTAATCCTACAGCACCCGTCAGCAGGGAGCTCTACGTCCTCCCGGTGGGGGCTCCTTACTGGCAGGGGTGAGTCTGTAGGACACACCCCTACAGGCACGTGCACACATAGACATCAAAGGGGGCTTGAGCCCTTGCCCTTTTATCCCTCTGTAAAAAGTGCCCTCTCCAGACCATGAATGCAGTTTTTACTATGGTGAAAGAAATGCAAATGCCCTCTTTCCATGCCATACCTGAAGGCAGCATTTAAGAGAATTGCCTTGTCCAAACTTTCCTGAACTTGAATGCAGCATCTTATGTTGAAATAATTGCCCTCACTGTGTAGAAATCCATGCTGTATGCCACCTCTCCAGTATTTCATTTTTTATGATTAGTTTAGTGTGTATCATGTACTGAAAATAGCCACCTCCAAGCTCACAACGCGTCGCGGCGAGCTTGGAGGTCGGCTATTTTCGGTAATTCCACCAAAAAGGCCCTTTTAGAAATGTCAGCTCCTGCCTCTCTAACATTCTCTGCACGTCCCTGCACCCCTAGTGACAACACAGAAATATGGGAGGAGGAATCAATTGGCATAACGACCAAATAAACAAACACAAAAGAGAAACTAGGATAAAGGACAAGGTTAAACCATGAACCTATCATCTCTAATAAGGGTTTCCCAGACATCAAAAGAGCACCTGCCAGCGCTATCAGAGCCCGCCACACCTGATTTGCACCTGTTTCTAAAGTAGACGCAAATTAGCCAACACTGACGACTCAGCCGGATTCCTTGATCCTGTTCTTATGCGGTAATGCAGGAGGATGTGAACCCCGGGAGAGAGAGAGAGAGTGGAGATACATACAACATTAATCTGTAATCGTAGGGCTCAGGTGTCTGGAGCCCTACATCTGAGTGAGCGCAGGGCTGCCACTTCAAAGAGCGCTGAATATGAAAGTACATCTGTGCATTCTTTAACCTCCCGCCTGCACTCCACACACACACGCACGCACGCACGTACGTACGCACGCACGCACGCGCACGCACGCATGCAAGCACAGGCGGAGGTTTGTATTTCTATTCTTGTCAGGACATACATGTTTTAAGGATGGCATTGAAGATATCGCCACACAACAAAGTGTAAAATAGGGAGAGCTTTAAAACCGCCAAACCCGAAAAACCTAACCTCTAAGGGCACTATTTTCGTCCATGCCTTAACTTCGTTACCTTTTCTATTTTGAAAAAAAAAACTGTTTTAATATTTAAAATAGCTGATCTACAAGCTCACACCGTGTCGATGTAGATCGGCTATTTGAAGAAAAAACAAGGCAAAGACGTTTAGAAATAAGGGGTAAGGAATAGATAAAAATATACCTGTAAATGTCTAATCATAACACTAAACCAACCTGAATATTTGACTAGTTGTAACTCTAAAAATATTTCTTTAACCATGACAAAATGGTCCTCACTATTTCTGAAATGCTAATGTACTTGTGGGGACATTTGGTTCTCACACAAGTATAGTAATACAAGTACACACACACACACACACACACACACACACACACACACACACACACACACACACACACACACACACACACACACACACACACACACACACACACACACACACACACACACACACACACGTCACGTACGTTACCCCCACCCCTTCCAGTCCGAGACACCAGTAAGACTCCCTAATCGGGGGATAAGCGACCGTAGGTGGCTTATCTCCACAAATAGGGCAAAAATTTGTTTTTCCAAAATCTTCCTGATCCATGTTGATGACATGAGTGTAGACATGCTGTGTAGTGATATTTGTGATTTTAGGGCAAAAACTGTAGGAGCAGTGTCCAAAAATGTGTTTTAAAAATCGGCCTGAAGGTGGCGCTAGAATAGGGCCATGTGAGAAATGAGGGGTGGGGTCTCCGCGTTGCCTTGGCGGACGAATAGGTACCGGCCCCGGCTCTCCCGGACGCTCCTAGCCCGAGTTACGGCATTTTATGTGTGCTGCAGTGGCAGGGGGTCCTCCACTGGGGGCGCCACCACTTTTGCATCCGTTCTGGAGCACCAGGAGTCGGTGGTCCCCGGGAATTCCCCGCGAGCAGCCCCGTTGGGGTGGTCATTTGGTCATTTTTGCACATTTGGTCATTTTTTACATCTGGGGGTCCCCGGGCTCCTTGGAGGTTGTAGTTTGGCAGTCAAGGAGTGTGTGTGCAAAATTTGGCATGGATGGGGGCAACGGTTGTGGAGATATGAGCAGGGCAAAAGTGTGACGGACTCACTGACTCACTCACTCACTCACTCACTCACAGACAGCCGGTGGAGGTTTTGGTAGTAAATGCGACCTACGGTCGCAATAACATTATGCAGCCTGGAAGCTCCCCAAAAGTCCCCCTCCTCCTTTTAATCCTATCTACAAGGTCACAAACACACTCACACACACACGCACACGCATGCGCACACACGCACAAATGTCAGAGGCCACCTGCCTTGGTCCAAATGTTATCAGCTAATCTGTGGATATATGATGCACTGTGTGCATATTACGCTGTAATGCTATGCTGATGATAGCTCTGGTCCACAGAGCGTTGGCCACTTCTTTCTAATGTTAAGCCAGGAGAGACGCTATAGCCATCAGTGGTGGAAAAAAGTACTCACAGTCACATTTGATACTTAAAGGGGTCCTGCCACGCCCCGAAATTATAATAGTATGATACAGTAGGATACAGTAGGTCACGTGGTCTTTTTTAAAACGGTCTGAAATCTCTGAATCAAATGATCCCATCCCCCGTAGCGCAGCCCCCTCCACTCGGAGGAGTAGAGACAGACAGGAGACAGCCTGGTCAGCAGATATGGGATTTATGGCTATTTGAAGTGAGCTGGATCTCTGAAATTGAGTACTTTTCCCACCACTGTTCATTAGAAAGGAACGGCTCCCTACTGTGAACCGAATCATATCGTTCATTTCAAAGAGCCGTTCAAAAGACTTGATTCGTTCGCGAACGTCACATCTATACACGCAGTTCGAGGATGAGTTCGAGCGCAGCTGCCCAACTCAGTGAAAACATCGTGTTTTCCATTTCAATGAATAAACATAAACAAGCATATTCCCATGAACAATGGGGAAGTAACAACCAGTAACCACCGGAAATATAATTTTTATAGCCACAGATTTATATATAAATGTGTGTCTTTAGCTGGTTAGCTTTAGTGCTAGCCCAGCTAGCTAGCCCTGTGGGAGCAGAGAAGTTGTGAGGGCTGTGACTGTGAGAGCGAGCCTGCGGGCGATGGGAAGAAAATGTACATTGTGCAGACATACAGTAAGTAACAGTCAATTAATTAATTTGATTGGCTTATCGTGCATTCCCACAATGACATCAAACAAATATTAACTTGTTTTTAATATAATTTCTTAAGGTGACAGTAACCCTTAAGGTGGCATAACCCCTTTAAGTAGTAGTATCAATAATAGGCCTACTGCAACTTCAAACTATACTTATCCTCTGTAAACACTTTTTGGGAGTTTGTGTGAAGTGTGTGTTATAGATAATATGTCTATGCTGTGTACATCCGCGTCTATCCATACTAGGGCATTAACGAAAAAGTTAACAAGTCGACTCAGTTGACTTCATTACACAAGTCGACTCCCACCAGAGAAAGTCGAAAGTAGAAATTACATACTAATACTTACACTAGTGTCCCTGCTTCACAACATTTCTTTTGTTACTTTTGATACATTTTCCACAGCTGTAACATTTTTCAATATGGAAATGATTATGACGATTATGCGAAATATAATTGCGGTTATCTCAAATAATTGGAACATGTGCACGCATATGTGTGTGTGTGTGTGTGTACGCGGCGGACCACCGACCTGGTGTAGACGCCGTTCTTGCGGCAGAAGGAGTTCTTGACGGACAGCCGTCGGTTGTTGAGCTCCAGCGCGGGGAAGCGTCCCTCGTCCAGGCTGACCATGTCACCGTGCGTCAGCGCGTTGCAGTTGCTGTTGTTACCTGTAGACACGTACAGAGACACTGTGTGAACACAACACAGGCCACAGGACACACAACCACGCCGTTAATCACTGTCTGAGGGAGGGAGGGAGTTACTGAGTGAGTGAGTGAGTGAGTTAGTGAGTGAGTGAGTGAGTGAGTGAGTGAGTGAGTGAGTGAGTGAGTGAGTGAGTTCGGCTCAAAAAGAAAAGCATATGGGCTAAGGGGAGAGTATTTTTTGCAGGTCTTTCAGTCCGAGTGTATCAATAAAGCAACTGGGTTAAGCACCGTTGGTCCGACCAGTTTAACATTCACCAGGTTAGCATTCACCAGCGTCGGCAGGTTAGCATTTCACCAGGTTAGCATTCACCAGCATTAGTTTTACCGAGGTTAGGGTTAAGGTTAGGTTTAGGTGTATCTCCCCCCCCCCCCCCCCCCCCCCCCCCGACTTTCGGCACCACCGCGCAGCCAATCACAAGCTTCCGCTGCCTTAACCCAGTTGCTTTTTTGATACACTTCGGACTGAACGACCTGCAAAAAACACTCTCCCATGGGCTAAGCTGTTGAAATTTCTGGCATAGGAAGTGGGAGTCAATGGGGCGGGTGCACAGATCGGTGAACCAATAGGATCCACCGTCTGATTTCAGCGGGGAATTTGAATCCGGCCCTCTGGCCCAAAATCAGCCTGTGTTAACGCAAGCTAATGCATGTGACTGAGTGAGTGAATGAACTAGTGAGTGCGTGAAAGAACTAGTGAGTGAATGTGCATGTGTGCGTGCGCGTGTGCGTGCATGTGTATGAGAGAGTGAATTAATGGGTGCAGAAATATTTATGGATGAACATTTGCGACGCAGATGCACAGATGAAACAAATGCACGCATGCATGCATCACAATGGAAGGATAAACACCTCAATTACAAAACCAGCCATTCATTGAATGAATAGTTCTTTATTGCAGCTACTGTGATGTACAATCTATATACAATCTCCTCATTACCGGGCCTACATCCTGGTCATTAAAGCATGCATATGCTGTAACTGTGTGCGTGGAGTCCAACAATGCATCACACTTGAATGGACGTGTGCATGTCCCACACAAAGGTTCCGTTATCTCAACCCATGAACCGAGGGAGAAAGAGAGACAGGAGGGGCTGGTGATTCATATGTCTGTTGAAGTGTTGCCATGTCTGTGTAGCCCCCATAGTTAGTACAGCCATGAACCAGCCCACAACAACCCTGCCAACTGGGATTGGCATGACGGTTTGTGTATTGGTCTGGTGAGTGGGAGCCCCAGGTTCAATCCCTGCTTCCGCGCATCACTACATCTACTTACTATTGTTTTTCTGTAAAGTCGCCTGTAGATATTGGTAGTTGGGGGTTGCGGTTTGTTGGGCTTTGTTTCTAAAGTGCTTATTTGGGGCTTGCTGTCTAATATTGTTTAATGTCATTATTATTATAATTTTCTTTATGTTTAACCCACAGTTTTGTAACACATTTTTCACCCGGTGCCAATGGCATTCCTTGAGAAGATTTTTCAAAGCCTAAAATTAAGCTAAAAAACATTTCCTATACAAACATGTTTATATAGGTGCGTGTGCGTGCACGCGTCCCGGTCCCCACGACTCCACACAGAGTTGGAATAGAACTAGAAGGGCTATTTGAGGTCAAGTAGGTGGTTATGCAAACAAGAGTGAGAGGGAGAGAGATAGAGGGAGAGAGATTGAAAGAGAGAGCAAGAGAGATTGAAAGAATGAAAGAGAAAGTGAAGGAGAGAGAATGAATGAAAGGGAAAGTTAAAGAGAGAGAGAGAAAGACGGAGAAAAGGAAAGCGTAGAAAGAGAGAGACAGTTAAAGTGGGAGAGGAGAGAGAGAGAGACAGAGAGAATAAGTGAGAGACGCGCACGCACACACACACACACACACACACACACACACACACACACACACACACACACACACACACACACACACACACACACACACACACACACACACACACACACACACACACACACACACACACACACACAGTGAGAGCGGTGGGCCGGTCCAGTGCTTTCTCTTGGCAGCGTGGTCCATGGTGGGAGGCTGTGAAGACAGTCTTTGTGTTGGAGAGAGAAGGCCTCTCTTGTACCACCACCCCTCCTCCTCCATCAGTCAGAGAGATGGGCATGGACCCACGGGGTCTCCCCTCCCATGCCCTGCGCTGCCCGCCCGCCCGCCCGGCCCCCCAGGCAGGCAGGCAGGCAGCCCTGGCAGCTACTCTAGGGCCCACATAGCAGTGGAAGTGCTGAACCAGGGGAAACAGCCCCGCTGATGTCATAGTGCTGAGCAGAATGAGCAAGTAGATGATGCTGGTCCCAACCCGTCTTTCTCCTCCTCTGTCTCTGTCCCTCTTCTAGTCTTCACTTGTCAAAGTAGTGATTCTCAAAGCTTTTTTTTTTTTTTTTTCAAGGACCTTCAGTTTGATGTGAATTATAGGCCATAGTGTTATTTCAAGATGAAAAACGTCGCCTGATTTTACACTCTGTTGCATTCTGAAAATACCAGATCTACAAGCTCACACGTGCCACAGTGCTACTCGATCTCTTCTCCAGTAGTCCCTCCCTAACATTTTAGTCTAGTTTTTACTTGTTGACGAAATTGTCAATACATTTAGTCATAGTTTTAATCATAGCTTAGCTTTTATTATTGTCAAAAATTGTTATTGAAAAAAGGTAGTCGACAAACATTTTCCGCCATACTTTTAGTCGACGACAACCATGAATGCAGCATTTACTATGGTGAAAGAAATGCAAATGCCCTCTTTCCATGCCATATACCTGAAGGCAGCATTCAAGAGAATTACTTTGTCCAAAGTTCTCCAAACTCTCCTGAACTTGAATGCAGCATCTTATGTTGAAAGAATTGCCCTCTCTGTGTAGAAATCCATGCCGTATGCCACATCTCGTATCAAGCATCGAAAATAGCCGACCTCCAAGCTCACAACGCGTCACAACAACGCGCCGTCGCAACGTGACGCGTTGTGAGCTTGGAGGTCTGCTATTTACGATACTTTCACCAAAAGGCATCATTTTAGAAATGTCAGCCCCTGCCTCTCTAACATTCTCTGCACGCGTCCCTGTTGTACAGTTTGACATGGTGTTGGTGTGAACCCACCTGAGTCAGACTTCTTGGCGTACTTCTTGCTCTGCCCTCTGATGATGAGGATGAACACCAGCAGCAGGATGAAGATGAGGCCCACCAGGGCCACCACCACCAGGAACCACCACTCCTCATAGAACGGCGCCACCTTCTGGGCTGGAGGGAGGGAGGGAGGGAGACAGCTTGGTTAGATCAGTGTGGACCGACCCAAACTGATACATCGCTGTTGTCGGGCAGAAACCTCTTATATCCACGTTCTAACTTTGTGTGTGTGTGCGTGTGCGTGTGCGTGTGCGTGTGCGTGTGTGTGTGTGTGTGTGTGTGTGTGTGTGTGTGTGTGACTGTGTGTGTTTTTTTACAGCGTCACACAAAAGCACCAATAGTAGCAGATCCGCAAGCTCGAAACGCTGTGCGAAGCGACGCGTTTTGAGCTTGTGGATCTGCTACTTTTGATGCATTTGAATTTGAATGAATAGAGCTAAGAACTAAGGACCCCTTAGTTGAGAGAGAGATGAACCAGGGACCCCCCACAACATTTTCATAGATTCCATATAGTTTCATCGTTTGACAGCACAATCATCAGTGTATTTTGGATTCATGTCAATTTGTGTTTTCAGATATTTAGTCATTACCTAATAAACTTGACCTTTCACTTTGTACTTAGTCTGCTCTTTTTCCACTCTACACCAAACCTCTTTGCCAAAAATAGCCGATCTACAAGCTCACAGCGCCTCGCAGCACGAGGCGTTGTGAGCTTGTAGATCTGCTATTTTTGGCTAAAGTTCTCAGAATATGGACACTAGAAAAAAGACAAAGATTTGGAGGACCCCCTGTAGTAACTCTGAGGACCCCCTAGGGATCCCTGACCCCCTGTTGAAGACCCCTGATGTAGGATATACAATTCTTTTAAACTTTTTTTCAGAACTGAGAGCTATACGACTATTAATTTAGGCTATTGTCTTGATTTATAAAGAAAGACACTCAATAAGTTACTTTTATTTGAATAATAACAAATGAGAATGAGAATAACAATAAACAATATAAACTTTGGGTTTTATGCCCTAACAACAGACATTTTCATGCACAGAAGTGAATCGCGATTTGGGTTGTGATTTTCGATTCACTGAATCGAACGTCAATTTCGGTTTGATTCGCGATTTGAATCAGAATCGTGACAGCCCTATGAATGAACGTGCCGTGCAATGCGGAGAATATTTTGGAAAGCTCCCGCCGGTGGGAGCACGGATTGTTAGGTTCATTAATATACAAGTAAACAAATACATTAACTGGTACATTTGACGGTGCATGGCATGCGTCACTTTGGCGTGACGGTCGGGGACATTACTTGGCTTGCGACTGAATATAGTAGCGTTTCCTCTCTTCATTTGCATCCCAGAAACTTTATATTCTGCTACAGACAGTTGAGCTTATCTCACCAGATTCTCAGCGCTATCACTAGTGCTCTGAGAAGTTGTCAAAAACATGGTTATTTTGAAAAAAATATATACCAATGAGAGATAAGAAAAGTTTGTCTAGCTATTCAAGTAATCTATCCAAGATGCTATGCATACAGCCACAGGGACCCTGTCAGAACATTGTGTGTCCTTTCCCTTTGGTCGCGAGCCGCTATTTGAGAAACCTTAAAGGTTTCAAGGCATACATTTTTCCCCCTGCTTTTTGGGGGATTTTCTGACCTCAATTACACCCCCAAAAAATAACTTTGAACATTCAGTGGATTTTCTTTTTATAATTAGGCGTTGCAAGGCATTGTGAGCATGTAGATCTGCTATTTTCACAATTTCTGCCTCTAATTTGTCCTATGTTTGTCATTTTAGAGGTATTAAAAAGTCCTTAAATTGTCACTTTAGAAATGTGCAGACACACTCTATACACTTATACTGTATGTTGGTTTGTTCTCTGTTGAGTGAGAAAACAATGTTTCACATTAAGCTAATCATCTGGGGACCCCCCAAAATAATTTGGGGACCCCCCTGGGGGTCCCGACCCACAGGTTGAGAACCACTGCCTTAAATAAAGGTACCAATGAGATTGCGTCTCACCGGATATGGAAGGAGACGGCAGGCTGGGCGAGCCGTAGCCGTAGTCGTTGACCCCGATGACCCGGAAGTCGTAGCTGACGCCTTGCTTCAGGATGTCCATGTTGAAGGTGTGTGATGTCACTTCCTTGGGGATGTCCTTGATCAGGATGTCCCACAAGCCCTCATCTGCAACACAGAGGAATTTTGGGTAATGTAGACCAGTTACTGGTCACTGGTTCCCAAACACTGGGTCCGGACACATTTTTATGGGTCCCTTTATGTTTTGTTTCCTAGAGTTTGTTTTTCATTATTATTATTTCAAAACATTTTCAAAAAACATTCCCAAAAAAGCAAAAAGTGTCATGAATGAAGATGATTTTTTTCCGTAATTTCACGAAGAAATAAAAGAAAACTCTTCAAGAAATTCCATAAATTAGAAAACTCTGACAAGCACTTGTAGGAGTTGAGGCATTACATTTTGTTTGACTCTGTTCCACGGATAAATATTGTCGAAAATAGCAGGCTTTGTGAGCTTGAAGATTAGCTATTTTCACAATTTCTTTGATTTGATTTGATTTTGATATTTGACAATTTGGCCAATGTTTGGACATTTTTATAGTAGTTTGTTGATTACTGTTATAATTGTCTCATTACTATTATTTCAATTTAGAGGCATTAAAAGGGTCTTAAAAGTCATTAAATTGTCACTTTAGAGATGTGCAGATTGTATACACTTATACTGTACGTCGCTTTGTTTACTGTTGAGTGAGAAAACTATTTTGCAGATCATGTGGAAAAATAGTTTTTTAATACAAATCTGTGGCCAAATAGGCAAATACGTATCATTTTGGGGCTCCTTGGCATGGAAAAAGTGAACGACTGATTCAGAAGGCATTTGCAGAATAGACCTCAAGTCTTAATGGGTTAAGTGTGAGCCACAGCACGGCATGAGATAAAGTTGTAAAACGTTTGAATAAACATCAATATGCCTTTAACAACATGCTGGTCCTTTTTTTACAATGTTTATTTGATATAAATCCACCAGGTTCTGGCTGGCTGGTGGCGCCCGGGGTAATTCATAATATCAACAAATATTATGCAATCCATCAATTTAAGTGTGGCTGTAACATTTATAGCGGCATATAGATCATATAAACGGTGAGTAGACATTAGTAAAAAAAAAAGAAAAAAAAGAAGAAGAAGAAAAAAAAGGGTGAGACTTGGCCTTTCTGGCTGAGAAAACAACACAGGGTTCACTTCAGTTCAGACCAAGAAGGAAAAAAAATTGATCAATTCATTAATTAACAGTAACACATTCACTGCCATGACCACTTACTAAGTCATCAAACAGCATTTCTGGTGTTTTTTTTATTTCATGTTTTACAGCAGACCACCACTGTCTGCTGTAAAACAATAGGTTTCAGGTTTTTGACAGATGGCTGTAGAACAAAGAAATACAAAAAGAAAAAACCTGCCTGTTGTGTCCCTGTGTCCTACCTCAGTGTTAGTAGCTACTAAGGAAATATATTGTCATGGGTTTATACAAAATACCAAACTTTATGCACATGTACAGATGAGGATGCTTTTTACATTCTCTTTGCTCTTTTGCCTTTTGCACTCTTTCTTTCCTAAGCCATTATTACATATTACTTATTATTTTATCTTTACATGTGATGTGTTTTTTGTTGTTTTGCTGTTATTTTATATATACCACTGCATTGTCTGAAAGGAAGCTGAACAAAAAATACGTTTTACTCATAATATTTAATAAAGTACAACCTTGAACCTTGAACCTTGGTCACGGAACCCATTGTTACATGTCATGTGGGTAAATATCACCTTTTTCCTTTTTCAGTTTCCTACTTTTATTATTATTTCAAAGCACGCACACACACACGCACACCATTGAGCTAATAGAGCCTGCCTGCTTGCTCAGGAGATAAAAAGAATCTCTTCTAGACCATGAGGTAAAGACATCGTGTCACGCTGTCTCTCTCTAAAAGTCTCAATAGAAGAGCAGGGAGACAAAATACAACCACCTCAATTGTATAAGTTATATTGTATTATACGACGGGTAGTTCAGACGAAGCAATCTGATTGGTTGAAATAGCTTTGTACCTGTGCGAATAATGAGCATGGCCACACAGGTCTAATCAAACATCAGCTGTGCCGGGTCCTGTCCCAGAACTAATGCTAAGCGGCTAAGGGTAACTGTTGTATAATTGCAAAATTACACTCTAGGGTCGTGCCTTATCATGGTTATTGGCACTTCAGCCCTGCCTACGAACTCGGATGTCGCCAGAAAGGCTGGCGTGCCAATAACCACGATAATCCACCACCTCTCGTGTAATACAGCTTAACTAGATCCTAACAGTTTTCTGAAAAGTAGTTCTCAAACTTTTTCATGTCAAGGACCCCCTAGAATTATATGTATTTGACCACGGACCCCCATCTGAAAATATTTAGTTCCAGGGACCAAGAGAAAGAAGGATTTGTGTTAGAAATGTCTGCTTTAAAAATATATACATTCAAAGATTTGCACTCATCTTCAAGATTTTTCAAAAATAGCAGATCTACAAGCTTGCAGCGTGGCACTCGGTGCAGCGCTGCGAGTTTGTATATCTGTAATTTCTTATTATTTAAAGCATGAAATAAGGGTTAAAGTGGTGACACAGATATGCGTAGCCGGTCTAAATGGGTCTAGGTGGTTTTAAAAGTTGCGGGAGCCATGGTCTTACCGGAGGGTCTGGCCTCGATGACGTAGCGGGTGATGGGGGAGCGCCCGGGGTCTCCGCTGGCCCAGTGGAGGGTCAGGGCCGAGCCGTAGCGGGTGATGAAGGGCTCTCCGGGGGGTCCCGGGGCTCCTGGGGAGAGAGAGAGAGAGAGCAAGAGAGAGAGAGAGAGAGAGAGAGAGAGAGAGAGAGAGAGAGAGAGAGAGAGGAAAAACGGTGTTGTAGCCATGAGGTGACCTGGCTGATGACCCAGTGTCAGCACCGGATATCTTTAACCTAGAGCCCCACAGATATACACTAGCACACGTGCCTGCGTTGTGAGAGGCCTACAGATTTCAGGAATGCCCATGCCAAGAGCTATAAGGTATTGGCTAAGTACTGTTCAGTCACATATTGAGGACACAATGCTTACTGTTTCCTGAAACATTTGTTGTTGAGTTTCCCAAAGTTTGTGCATTTAATATTTGTTTGTGTTCAAGAATTTCTTGTGATATGTGAACGCAAATAGATAATAAAATAAAATGACTTGCAGAGTCAGACACACACTAAAGACTCCGGACGCTTTAATATTTTGCTTTTTAGTGTGGTTTCCCTAACAGGGCAAACAGACTGTAGTACTTGTCTGACTTTATATCCAGATAAACGTTATTTTGCCGCACTACTCCTCCCACAGTTTTGGTGGCATGCATTTGGGCCATAATGTCAAATCGACCGGCTTCATCAGGACTCGTCTGCTTGCATTTTTCTAAGAGATACTTTATATCGTTTAATTTATATTCATTTATTTGTGAATTTTCTCAATTGACTTGAATGGGAAAATCATTAAAAGTGTAACTTTTACCAAATATGGAGATGACTGACATCTGACGTTATAGACCACATGAGACTGACACAGTTATGTCCATATATGGACACAAAAGGGACAAGGACACAGAGATCTCCATATGTGACCATTAATTTATTAGTGAATACATTTTCCCTGTTGACTTGAATGAGGACATTTTAAATGTTAAGACGGAATACATTTGCAAGTGTTACTCAGTGTGAGCTTTACTAGCCTACTTCTTAAAAGTGTATTTTAAATTCATGGATTTATTTGTTTATTCACGAAAACATCTGAAAAAGTAGTACATGAAAAACAATTAAAAAAGTAATTTATTCGTGAACCAATTTACTCACGACCCAAACATGGGCCCCGACCCAATGTTTGGGGAGCGCCGTCATAGGCGACGACGTCAAATAGACTGCAATATAAATGGTAATGCACACAATAAAGTCTTTGTTTGGAGCAGGTTTGGCTATTTCATTTTATCGAATGTTTTAAGTCCTTCAAATGCTTCATTGTGTATTGAAGTTGCGAGTACCTTCAAACTATTTTTACACCAATTCTGCCACTGTTACCCTGGGACGGAAGGTGTACTCATTTGGAGGTACGACGCCAATGGATCAGATAGATATGTCTTCAATACAGTGTCCTTGCGGTGGAGGACGTTGCCCCGAGTGGCGACTAAAAGAGGACTTCCCCTTGAGGTTCCCTCCATGCGCCTCGGCCACACAGCTGCACTCATAGGCGATGTTGTCTACATATGGGGGGGAATGCAAATGGAGGAAGATATTCTAGAAAAAACGCTGTATGCATTTGATGTTGACACCCACAGATGGGTCAAGCCTGAGGTTTCCGGGACCGCTCCAGAGGGGAGGAGCTTCCACTCAGCCTGTGTCTTGAGGAAAGTCATGTATGTCTACGGGGGAACGACAAAAGGGCTACAAAGAAATGATGACATGCACAAGATGGACACTGCCACAATGGTCTGGTCTTTCATTAACACCAGAGGCACTCCGCCACCTGCTTCAACATTTCACACTGCCACCATCATCGGGACAAAGATGTTTGTTTCTAGGAGGTGCCAGGAGCATGACCAAAACATCAGAGTGTTTGACACGGAAACCGACTGCTGGCTGAACACGCCTTCTGCACGGCCTCTTCCAGAAGGACGTATCGGTCATTCAGCCTTTGCCTACAATGGAGAGCTGTACATATTTGGTGGCATCAAAGTCGATAACGGCCAGACCTTCAATGATCTGTGGAGATTCAGTCTAGAGACCTTCTCCTGGAAGGAGGTGAAGTCCAAGCTGAATGACCTGTTTAGGTTGATTACTGGCTGCTGTTGCATTGTGGGATATCGTGTCATCCTCTTTGGAGGATACAAGCAAGTCAGAAAATGGGAACAATCACCTGATGCCCTAATGAATGATGACCTTTACATCTTAGACTTGAGTCCTAGTCTGAAGACCTTATCCAAGTTAGCAGTTATTCGGTACGGTCTGGAACTGTCAGAACTCCCACATGACATCAGGTGGGAAGTGGCCACCATGATGACTGATGGAGAATCGCAGAAGGACTCCAAAAATGAAATAAAAAGAAAATAATTTCTTTCACCAGAATTTCATCCATTTTTCTTTTCATTTTCCGTTATTTGGAGAAAGGGAGAAGTCTATCCACAAGTTTCCAACGTCCCATCGTGCATTGCACAGAAGGTGTGCGGCAGTTCCGGCGTTGCAAGCCGAGTTGATCTAAAAGCTCTCAGCGGTGAGCATCTGCGACGCGACTAGAGCTTGTATGTCAGCTGTTCTCTACAAGTTTACCGGACGTGTCCCACACTTAATGCTACAGTAAATTCCCGCGGAAACAGGTGGATAGGGCATGGGTCTTCAACAGTGGGCCTGTGACACATTAACATGAACTCATTTCCAAACCAAAAAACTAAAACATATGATTTGCACTGATGAATGATGATAGTGCTGTCAAACAAATCTATCAAGACATGGAAGCTGTCACCAGAAATGGTGCCATCTCATAATGAGCATTAGTGAGGATCAATTATATGAAGATAAGGTTGGAAATGGGGTGAAGTTCTTTAACGATTTGATCAGATCAAAGCTAAACTCATGAATCATGGTTGATAAATATGAGAAGCTCTTGTTGACTCTATATGGTTGAGCGGAGTCGGAGGATCATCATCATCGTGTCCCAGGTGAGCGGTCCACTGCTGAGGGAGACAGATTCCGCTCGAGCGGGGCAAGTGGTCCGCCCCAAAAAATGGCAGATCTACCAGTAAGACTCCCTAATTGGGAGATAAGCGACCATGCAAAGTTTGGCATGGATAGGGCCAACGGTGCTGGAGATAAGACAGAGTGTGCAAAAAGCAACCTCATGGTGGAGCTAGAAGAGGCCCATGTGCAGGTAGATGTGAAGATAAGTGGAATGTATGGTGATGTGTTGAGGGAATGTGCGTGGCTAAGAAAAGGCATGTGGTGTTCATGATTTGCGGAAAACGTTACAATCCAGCAAACTTTAGAAGGCAATGGTAGCCTATCAGGAGGGAATATGGGAAATGGGACAGATCCATGTTGATGACATCACTCTAGACATACTGTGTACCGCTTTGCGTGATTTTAGGGCAAAATCTGTAGGAGCAGTGTCCAAAAAGGTGGAGGTTGTGGTTTTGTAGTCAAGAAGTGTGTGTGCAAAGTTTGGCATGGATAAGGGCAACGGTGGCGGAGATATGAGTAGGGCAAAAGTGTGACGTGACGTGTGACAGACTGAGTGACAGACTGACTGACTGACTGACGGACTGACGGACAGACAGCCGGTGGGCTCATTCGCACTATGAACTTGTATATCTGCTATTTTTGAATAGCTGAAGTACTGTATAAAATAATGGTTAAAATCTGTGACACTTTCCGCTGCCCGCAGTCACGGACAAGCTAATCATTTGTCAATGACATCCTCGTGACTGTGATCATATTAGACCGACTGAATCGGATAATCTGCTCTGCTGTGGATGATGGAATTAAAAAATGACTAACATCATACCTGGTCGTTGCATAAGTTAAAATTAAAAACCTGTGATATCCTTCAGGTTTGTTTTTCATGAATCCCAATTTTGGACTTGGACTTTTGTCAAAAACACAAATGGTGCGCGCGCGTGTGTGTGTGTGTGTGTGTGTGTGTGTGTGTGTGTGTGTGTGTGTGTGTGTGTGTGTGTGTGTGTTGTCTGTCATTCAATGTTATATGAGTTAAAAAAGGACCCCATTTGAAACAAGCCCAAAAGCTTTTTTGAGTTGACAATCAATCAATCAATCAATGTTTGTGTGCGCGCGCGCACACACACACACACACACACACACACACACACACACACACGTGTGTGTGTGTGTGTGTGTGTGTGTGTGTGTGTGTGTGTGTGTGTGTGTGTGTGTGTGTGTGTGTGTGTGTGTGTGTGTGTTACTAGTCCATGCCCGAACATTTGTGCTCCGAATTATGTGTACAGTATATGAGGGATTGAATGTCTAAAATGTAATGTCGGAGAACCCAGACGAATCAGTGACGTCACTTATCTCCAAATTTGGGCACTGTTTAGCATCAGTGATGTCAGGTATATCAGACAGGCAACGGACAGACATACAGACATTCGGTCGTTTATTAGTAGGATATCACGCCTCTCCCCACCCCAACCTCTGACCAATCACACTTCGGCCAGTCAGAACATCTAGGCGGTGCAGAGGCGAGTGTGCTTTTCCTCACGGATCTGGCCAGAGGAAGGGGAGGAGCTTGTGTAAGGAGGCGATGTGATTGGCCAGTAACTAAACGCTCTCGCCAAAACAGGCACTCCCCTGTAGAGGGCGCAGTCAGCCATGGCTGCGGTGTCACTCTAGTCTGTTGATACACTCATAGTCCCCACACATCATTACCAATAATAATTTCCAAAACTTTTCCAAAACTTTTCCAGAATATTTAACCCGATTTCCAGAACTATATAACAATAATTCAGCTCAATAACGAGTCGCTTACGCCTATGCACAATGCCAAAAGACAAGGCAGTGGTTCTCAACCTTTTCTGGCCGTGACCCACGAAATAATCATATTTGAACTGGGGACCCGGGCACCTTGACGAGCACTAAGAGTAGACAAATTTTGTATAACACAGTTTTATTGTGAAAATAGCCGATCTACATGCTCACAACGCCTCGCAACGCGAGGCGTTGTGAGCATGTAGATCTGCTATTTTCACAATTTCTGCCTCTAATATTTGACAATTTGGCCAATGTTTGATTTGTCAAATTCAGAGGTATTAACAAAATCCATAACCAAAGACAATGCATGGCTATTTTTCCAGGACCTTCCAGGACCCTTGATCAATTCCAAAACCTTTCCAGTACTGGAAAAAAAAAAAGAAAATCTAATTTCAAAATATTTCCAGGAATTTCATGACCGTGGGAACCCTGTACACTGGACGAGGAGTTACAAAGGTCTTCGCCAGAAGTGGGTAAAAAAATATCAACCTAAAGGACTTTGTTCCCACAAAGAACAGCACAGTAGAGTAGCTATTGGAAAGTTTTAGTTAGCTACTCACTCTTGATGTTAGCTAGCAGCCTCGGGAAGCCATGCATGTTTTATATTGGTTTCCCTGGTTGTACAGTACGTAGGGTTGAAACCGCAGTAATGGCGGCACCCTCCACAGAGCAGTGTTCTTACAGTCTATACCAGGGGTCTTCAACGTTTTCAAGCCAAGGTCCCCTTAGCTGAGAGAGAGAGATGAAGCAGGAACCCTCTCTACATATTGTATAAATGTGTGATGCAGATTTTCATCGATTTCATAGATAGATTCATTCGTTTGACAGCACTGTCACCATGTTGGATTCATGTTAATGTGTATTTTCAGATATTTAACCGCTTAAATCGTTGATATTTTGTAAACTTGACCTTTCACTATGTGCTTGGTCTGCTCTTTTTTACCTCTACACCAAACCTATTTGCTGAAAATAGCCGATCTACAAGCTCTCAAAGCCTAGTAGCGCGAGGCGTTAGAGCTTGTAGATCTGCTATTTTTGGCTAAAGTTCTCCTCAGAATAGGGATGCGAGGGTTCAAGTTGTTAATGTAAAAGAATGATCCTACCACACAAGGATTTGGTGGACCCCCTGTAGTAACTCTGAGGACCCCCTATTGAAGACTTCTGGTCTATACCCTGTAAGAAGAAAGTTCTGATGTTCGGAGAGATTCATGTACGTCTCAGGCTTTTTACCTTCTCCAGGGCCCGTGGTGATGTTGGCCTCCACCTCGGGGCCGTAGGTGAAGGTCTTGGCGCGGATGCGGAAGTTGTAGGTGACGCCGTCCGCCAGGTCCTTGATCTTCAGCCAGAAGGGGCCGCTCCCCTTCACGTCCACCGTCACTATCTTGCTGACTCCTGGGGGGGAGGGGGAGCGGAGACAGTCGGCACAGGAGGCCACTGAGGACTCTGGGGCGGACACACGTCACATTTAGAAGGAGGGGGGGGGGGGGGGGGGACGTCTTTTTAATCAAACACAAGCAGCAGGGCCGTGTGCCAAGCAAAGCAAAGCAACAATGGAGGAGACACACTGACTCTCACACACACGCGCGCACCAAGGTACTAAAATGAACAAAACGAATAAAGGCTGTGATTTCTTTTTTTTTTTTACTTAAACTTCATCCATTATCTAGTGCAGTGTTTCTCAAACTCTCAAATTTCAAGGTCTCCCGTTAACTCTGACAGTACTTGTACACTGTCAGACTTGTAAAGGGGAGCACACACGGGACGCGGTACCGATGCACTTGAAGTGCCGGGCGGTAACCCCAACTGGATGCGGCGCGCTGCCACACAGCACATCCATTTCCCCCGGTGGGGAGAACCATGGGAGAACATGTTCACCGCGCGGCAACTCTGGAAAAATAGGCAGACCCGCGGCTGCGCGCGTCTGATGCCGCCGGTGTGGGTTAGCTCATTGAAAATAACGGGGCCGTATTTTTGGACGCGCCGCTTCCGCACAGCCTCCGCGCCGCCTCCGCGCCGCCTCCGCGTCCAGTGTGTGTTCCCCTAAAGAGTCAATTTAGATCCCCATAAAGGAACCCACAGAGTCTCTGGAATCCACTTTAAGCACCACTGATCTAGTGGTTCCCTATGGAGGCACAAAAAGCCTGCTCTGTTCCTATGGACACACAGAGTCTCCTCAAATTATTGGCTTAGGAATGTGACAAAAACAAAAAGAATATCCATGAATTCAAGTCTCCATGGGGTGAGTAATCAATAAAAGTTATTTCGGGATAATAATTATAATAAAAACAACAATTAGGCTTTGCTAATAAAATAACGCATATATTATATTATGTATATGAAATCTATGGCTTCCCTATTTAATTTAAGATGGTTTTAACTGTTGCGGTTTTATTACACAATACCTTGTCTGACCTTTTCAGATTGCATCCCTGGCAAATACCTCACATAATAATAATAACATTGAAACTAATAAAGAACTCAATTAGAAACTAAGCTAAACAAATCACACCCGTGTGAAGTGGAGCTGTGTGTGTGTGTGTGTGTGTGTGTGTGTGTGTGTGTGTGTGTGTGTGTGTGTGTGTGTGTGTGTGTGTGTGTGTGTGTGTGGATCATGTGTACCGATTTTTGTGACATTTGAAGAAAATATGTAGGAAAAGGAGCAAAAAGTGTGTTTTGGAGAAAATTCAAGATGGCGGAAAATCTATCATGGCGCAAATGGGCGTGGCCTATATGGGGAGATGCGTCATGACCCAAGGAATCCAGGGAAAAAATATTTTTAATTTTCCGACCTACGGTTCAAGAGTTACAGGCCAAAACGTAAAGTGGGGTCTTATGGCGCCACCATGCGGCCAAATGACACAATTATTTTTTATTTAATCCTTGAAATCATTATGAACCTCCTCTCCAAGTCTTGAAACTCTAGCCCCTATGGTTTGCGAGAGACAAATAATTGAATGTGAGTTTTTGCGATTCCCATTATAAGTCAATGGGGAAAATTAATTCACTAATAAATTAATATCAATTAAACTATTGAACCTTTCTCTTAGCAAGTTACTAGCCGACGATTCCCGAGTAAGCCGGTCGATTTGACATATGGCGCGAGTGTGTGGTGGCAAAACTGTGGGACTAGTAGCGTGCCGAAGTTTAGGAAGTTCAGGCTACATACAGACACACACACACACACACAGACCCACAAAGCTACGTATAGGGAGCCTGTGCTTCACACAGCTCCAACAAGCAAGGCTGCTTTAATCGCTAATTAAACTGAAATTGAAAACAAAAGCAAGTCAAAACAAAATTCAAGTTTCATCATAACTAATGAAAAATGCAAAAGCTATACCTTGGGGTGAGCGCACGTACACACGCACACACACTCACACACACACACATATGCACACAGAGCAGGAATGGTGTTAGAGATGACAAACATAGTTCAACTTTTCTTGTCATTGCAAGTTATTTATTATGCAGCAGTGAATAATGTTTTTAGGCTGTGTGCCAGGAAGGATTTTGATGAATATATTGTTCAAGAGAAATGAGGGGAGGGGTCGTTCACGGTCATGGTCGATGGTTAGCTTATAGCTTATTAGCTTAGGATGAATACACACTTGATTTGATCCTAAACAACAAGACGTGATTAACAAAAAATAATAATATTTCGGTGTTTTAGTGTGCATTAACCCTTTAGGTGGTACAAGCAGCCATTTTGAGCAGGGCAAGGTGTCAAAAATAAACAAATAAATCAAATAAACAGGGGTGGGGGGGGGGGGGGGGGGGGGGGTCGGGGTGAGGGGGATTCATACCTCTGCTTTGGATAATGTTTTATCGCCTGCTTCTGGTCAGTCTGAATTAAATATTATGTTTGGTAATATATCACAAATTAAATTTGTTCAAAAAAGAAAATGCATGTTAACCACACTAATCCTGGCACAGCCCATTAAATCTACAGGCTCACAAGATCTACAGTACAGGCTCACAGTGTGAGCTTGTAGATTGTCTATTCTTAAATGGCCGAAATGTATATAGGGCTGAAGTGGTTAATGTGTGTTTTGTAATAATAATGAAAATCTACAAAGTAACTAGTAAGTAAAGTTTTCAAATAAATGTAGTGGAGTAAAAAGAACGTTTGGATCTGAGGTGTACTGGAGTAGAAGTAAAAATATTGGAAATTGGAAATAGTCCAGGAAAGTACAAATACCAAAAGATTTTAGTGCAGTACTTAAATGTACTTTAGTCATTTACAGTTTACACCACTGATCTTTACAAATGGAACCCTGGGATATAAAAATTGTATCTTACCGTCTATGGGCGTGCAGGGCTCGTAGACCAGCCGGTAGGCCTCCAGGATGCCGTTAGGGTAGGTGGGTTCCCCCCAGGACACGTTGACCGAGGTGGTGGTCAGCTCGCTGAAGTGGATGAAGCTGGGGGCGCTGGGGGCTGCCGCCAGACACAAACACAGTTCAAAGGTCAAACTTAACAGAAGGGGAAATAAAAAAAACATTATGAGAGAGTCATTCATTTCTTTTTTTCTCCCAAAGTTGGCGAGCAGCCGAGCACAGATGCTCATTTTTCACGCATTATTTATGCACGCATGCACGTACACATGCACAGGAAGCGCGCGCGTGCGCACGCACACACACACACACCCACACACGCATGCACAGGGCGTACACGCGTGCACACGCACGCACATTGATTAAAGCTTCACCTGATAAAGCGCAGAGGAAGCTATAACATCACTATGCTGTAAAAGTTTTAAAATGGCAATAACACACAATTTTGTGAACTTATAACTTGCGAGAGAGGCCATTCGTATCCGTGTCCTGGGGTTATGTTCATTCCACACAGCCGACATTAACCGCAACAGCTTTTTTTTTCATGGGAGCCAGATGGGTACAGACAGAGCCTGCCACGGAAATGTATGAGCACAAAGAATTTGGATTTAAAATAAATAATAGAGCACATATCATCACTGTGGCTGTCGGCATGCACCCAGCTGTGAGCTTGTAGGATAGATCTGCTCATTTCTCCATAACAACATGCTTGTGAATAAATAACACTACTGTATATCGGAGCCATTGGAGCCAATGGTTGCTATTCGACTTCCTGGAAAATAAAACTTTTGTACATTGTACGTAACAGCAAAAATATAGCAAAAGTCGTAGATCGACAGGCTCAAAACGTGGCTCGAAGCGAAGTGCCTCGAGCTTGCAGATCTGCTACTTTCGATGTCTTTGATGTGTAACGCTGAGATCAAGTAGTAGGGCGTTAATTTAGTATAGGGCGTTAATAGCATTGCTATCTGCCTGATAGCACTGCCCCTTGCACACACAGATATGACCTTTTTACTGTGACAGACACTGATCTACAAACGTAGAAAAAGGCCTTTCGCGATTCGCAACTCTCCTCATAATCTCAGAGGCAATCCTGACAAACACGCACACGCACACGCTCTCGCACACACACACACACACACACACACACACACACACACACACACACACACACACACACACACACACACACACACACACACACACACACACACACACACACACACACACACACACACACACACACACACACAGGCACACACCCCACCCATGTTGCACTCCGTGTTGCTGCAAAACAAATACCACGACAGATCTGCAAATAGTACTTGACCCCGACCCGGGTCATGTGAGTGCAGCATTCATCGGGGGGCCAGGGCTGGGTGCTGGGATGGGATGGGATGGGATGGGATGGATGGCCCGGGGGCTGCGATTGAGGGCCACGCTACAGTTGGACGGGCTTGTGACACCGCTGTGCTTTGGGACACAGTTGGCCTTGTTGTCTTTTAAAGCGCTCAAAGCACGAGTGGAGACGCTCCCAGCAGCACAAAAGCCCCCTTTGTCCGACCGAAAAAAACTCAGACCTCTCTCTCTCTCTCTGTCTCTCTCTGTCTCTCTCTCTCTCTCTCTCTCATATCATGTCATATGCTTCCTCCTCTCTGTGGCAGTGAGACGAGCCAAGAGGCCTTCCTCCCCCAGTGGTGTAAAGTAACTTAGTAAGTACATTTACTCACGTACTGTACCTACAGTCAGTACAATTTTGAGCTATTTGTACTTTACTTGAGTATTTTAACACCATTTGGATCTCGGATCCAAATGGTGTTACTTTCTACTCCATTCATCTGAACACTTTAGTTACTAGTTACTTTCTAGATACTGATTATCCTTGGCCAAATACATTTTGGCCATTTGAAAATAGACGATCTACAAGCTCACAATGTATGACGATGCGACACATTGCGAGCTTGTAGATCTGCCATTTCAAAAGATGTTTATACATTTGAAAACTTGAAATGGGACATTCTGCATAATGAGTACATTTTGATACCAATACTTTTGTACTTTTCACTCAAGTCAATTTAGAATTCCGGACTTTTACTTGTAACGGAGTATTTCCACGTTGTGGTATTGATACTTTTACTTAAATAAAGAATTTGAGTACTTTTTCCACCACTGTCATCTCTCTCACATGTCATATTATGCTTCCTCCTCTGTGGCAGAGAGACGAGCCAAGAGGCCCTCCTCCCCTCCGCTAACTCTTCTTGGGATACTTAAACACACCAAAACTGTACCACAGAGAAAAGAAAAAAACAACAACTATTTATGAGGGGGAGTTTATGGATGAATAACTCATTTGAAAATGAATGTACAACAGGAAGGAAGGGTGGTGGGGGGGGGGGGTTAAAGGAAGAGCAGTGTGCCAATAAATGTCCTCCAGTGCTATTCAACCCCCTGAGTCAGAAAGAACACGAGAGAGACGGAGAGACAGACAGATAGGGGGACAGAGAGAGACAGAGAGTGAGAGACAGAGACAGACAGATAGGGGGGCAGAGAGAGAGATAGAGACGGATAAGAGGACAGAGATCGGGACAGAAATACAAAAAGGCAGAGAGAGAGAGAGAGAGAGACACACACACACACACACACACACACACACACACACACACACACACACACACACACACACACACACACACACACACACACACACACACACACACACACACACACACACACACTCTAACTAGGGCATTAACGACATGTCGACTCGACTCAGTAAAAAGTTGAGTTGAAGTCGACTTTATTGTTTTGATGACGTCGTCACACCGTGCATGAACCGGGGGACAAAACCCCCGAAACCATGTGTTCCATTCCATTCCATTGAAAAAACACAGTTGGAAAAGTAGAGAATCATCATGTCCTTGACAATATGCAATCCTACTGTTTGAATGCTGTACACACGCACTAATGCGTTTTTAGTTTTTTTAGTTTTTTACTTTCGACTTTCCCTGGTGGGAGTTGACTTGTGAAATGAAGGTTAATGCCCTAACACACACACACACACACACACACACACACACACACACACACACACACACACACACACACACACACACACACACACACACACACACACACACACACACACACACACACACACACACACACACACACACACACACACACACAGGGAGTAGGGCCAAGGGACCACGAGGTTCTTTGAGATGATGATGATGATGACCTGAAAAGCCCCTCGTCAACATTCCTCACACTACACCAGTAAAGTCTTGCCTGTTTTATTTATTTAACCGCACACACCCTATCTATACAGCGTCACCCAATTCTGTTGGGCTATTTTAGACCAAGACAATTGTTACAGAGGGGGAAGAAGCTGGGGCCTGTTAGTAGTGATGGGCCTTTGGGGTTTTAAGCAGGCCTGTACTGGGTTTAAGCAGGTGATTGTGGTTACATGTAGACACTCTGGGAGTGTACCGCTAATGTTGTCTGGCATGCCGACAGCAGCAATTAACTTCATCTTCAAGCTAACCTTTTTCTTTCTTTCTGCAGTTTAAGTATCCCAGATTGAGAGTCCTTGTATTCTCCCACAATGGTGGGATTCATGAAGTAACTAGTAACCAAAGTTTTCAAATAATTGTAGTGGAGCAAAAGTACAATATTGGCATCCAAGATGTAGTGGCATAGAAGTACAAATACCTCGACTGTACTAAAGTAAATGTACTTAGTTACTTTGCACCACTGGCTGCCAGTTCCCACCTGTTGTGTGGGAGTTTCGACTGCTCCAGGCGGTAACGAATAACTGCTAGCTTGGATAGCGTCGTCTTCAGACTAGGACTCAGGTCTAAGACGTACAGGTCGTAGGGTGCTTCCAATCTTTCAAAAAGGACAATACGATCTCCCACCATGCAACAGCATATACCAGATACCTTAAAGCCTGAGCCTGGGCCTTTCCACTTGGTCTCAACCTTCTTCCAGACATAGAGTATACAGTATATATGTCACAGTTTGTTTGAGGTTCAGTAAGATTGATACCAGGAGCGCTCGTTTTTGGGCACAAGGTGGAGCAAGAGTGCCTCCTTCGAGGAACTACCCATAATTAGTCCTACAGGGTTATAGTTTTATGAATAGTTTTACTGAGGTTAGGGTTAGGTTTAGGCATAGTAGCATTCACCAGGTTAGCATTCACCAGCGTGGGACTAATGGGAACAATGGAGGAACAATGAGACGTCGGATCAATGCAGTCAAATGCTCTACCACTGAGCAGCTCCCCAATGCCATCGGCTTCTTCCAGGGACTGCCCATAAGGTGAACTAAAACAAGCGCTCCGGTCCCAATCTTACTGGTACCTCAAACAAACTGTAACATATATATATATCCAGAAAGGTAACTGGAAATCGTTTTAGTTGCTCACCCAGCGCATAGTCCCTTACTTCGCACTGTGGGTGTGGGGACAACTTATTGATTTTTGTTTTATAGTTGCCCGGTCTCACCCGCTTGCTGAGTGCGGCCCCTGGTGGGGGGGCTGCGGGGCCCGTCCCCCGCCGCGTTGAAGGGGGCCACGCTGATCATGTAGGTGGTGTAGCCCGTCAGGTTCTTCAGCTTCACCCCTCCCTCCGGCATGAAGAGGGTCCGCAGGCGCTCCGTCTCGTTCTTACGCTGGAACTCCCAGAAGTACACCTGTACGTGAGAGGGCAGAGAGGGACGATGGGAGGTGAGCTGCGTGTTCGTAACATACAGTAGGGTCACGATACTTTAGGATTTGAACGATTATGCTTCCTTAACGGTTCCCTTTAACGATCCCTGCTGATCCGTCCGTGTTAATAGCACCCCGTAACGGCCTTAACTCTGAACGTGTAGAAATGGAACCAATAATCCTTTCTTTATTTGACGTTTCAAAGCAAAAAAATAATCAATCAACAAGCTCAAAATGAGTCATACTGTGACGCGTTGTGAGCATGTAGATCAGATAATTGCGCAATTCTAGAAAACATTTGAAAAAATAACTTATGAACTGTCTCATTTATTCATACAGCATATAGTTCAGGGTTCCCAGAACTGCAGTCAGTCTTAGCACCACCTCCTGAGTAGCTAGGGTCAAAATGAGTTTCAGCTAACCATAGCGAGTGGTGGTGGGTGGGGTTTTGAGGACAACTTGTGTCATCCTAACCATAGATATAAAAACCTAGATCCATCATTCGCCACTACAGTTCATTGGAGAGACCTGTATCGCAGCCTCCATCCCAGGGAAGGCACGCTGGCCAATCACAGCGCATCCTTTCCGGGACTTGTCAGAATCTAGGGTGCGTTCGAATAAACGAGCGACTAGAGGGCACACCAGTGCACTTAGTGCCTATATCCGAACGCACCCCTGGCTTACGAAAAGACCCACACTAACCCTGCCTCTGACTGGCCTACCGAACGTCCCCTTCTGTGACACACAGAAGCTTGCCTAAACCGAGATTCAGACGCCCCAGAGTCGGAGGAGGCGTCTACATTTGTTTGTCTATGATCCTTACCTTGTATCCCTGGATGTCTCCGTTCTGGGCATTCAGAGGGGGAGGGTCCCACGTCACGTCCAGCTGTGTCGCCGTGGATGATTGGATAGCCACGTTCTGGGGCGGCGCTGTGGGCACTGTGACGGACCGATCACGGAAAAAACAAACAAAACATTTCATTAATCACGTATGCGTACAGTTTGTCGTTGTACAATACTGCCCTACAAAGTTAGTGCAGTAACTAACTACGCTTTTGGACACCAACTTATTTGTGTATCCCAAAGGTCAAATTTGCCTTTTGGGAGACAAACAGTTACCTCAAGAACAGGTACACAATTAGTATATCGTTGTTGTCGGGTGGAAACCTTGTATTTCCAAAACCGTTCGTTTTGTATTTATCATTTTAAAAATGAACTAACCTAGTGTATGAAGAAGCAAACAAATTTGAAACTTGGAGATACGAGGTTTCTACCCGACAGTGACGATAAGCCGATATCTCATTTGGCTGACCAGTTGAAACACTTTTAAATCCCATTTATCAGTTTTTTTTATCATAGTTACTGCACTTTGGTTTTGTAGAGCAGTAGTGTTTGAGCTGTGAAAAATAGCGAGTCTAACAAGTCGCCATCGGCTATTTCCCGATCTGCCATTTTCATGATTTTCAAACCCTCGACCATCTTGTGCGTTTACTATTGTTTTTCTTACTCGGTGTGTGGCCTGGTAATGACAGAGCCTGAAGCTAGGAGGAGCTCCTCAATCTAAACTCTTTAACCTACACAGCCACAGGCAGGGGGGATTTACCAAAGGCCAATTACACCTGAACTCTCAAGGAGCTCATAAAGGGAAGCGATTTCAGCGAGGAGGTTGCCATGGCTGCGTGCGCGCACACAGGTCGCTTATAATCCTCACACGCACGCACGCACGCACGCACACACACACACTCACAGCTACAAGATACCGATTGAAATGACATAAATATGGGTGGCCGTGGAGGAAAGTAGCTACATTTACTCAAGTACTGTACTTTTTGAAGCGGTGAAAGCCGCTTCCAAGGAGTGGCTTTGTGTGTCCCGTTCATGTCCATATATGGTAATTTCAGTCCAGAATGAACAGGTTTTATCTGTCCGTAAATGTGTGTCCCATGTGTGTCCCCTCATGTCCATATATGGTAATTTCAGTCCAGAATGAACAGGTTTTATCTGTCCGTAAATGTGTGTCCCATGTGTGTCCCCTCATGTCCATATATGGTAATTTCAGTCCAGAACGAACAGGTTTTATCTGTCCCGTACGTCCAGAATATGTGTGTAGTGTACTAGTGTCCGTCCCGGTCTGATGATTGGATGATTAAAAATGTCCAATGAGACCATACTTTGAGGATTGGTCAAGCTTCACATGACAATCCAGCCCTCCAGATAAAATCATTCATTCATTCAGAATTCTGAATTCTGAAGCTCTAGAACACATATAATAAAAGTTCACCACTTCACTTCGAACCGAATGTATATACAGAGTTCATAGCTCTAGAACACATTGAATATATTAGGACTACTGTAGTAGTCCTAATATATTCAGTAGTCCTAATATAGTCAAGCTTCAAATGACAATTTATGACAATAATATACATGCTGCTATATTTTTGTCCAGGCCTTAACCCTTATCCCTAAACTTTTTTTTCACTATTTTGGGTAAGGCATGGACTAAAATAGAGCCCATGGGCTTCCAATCCACTGCATCTCAGAGGCAAACATTGTAATTTTGACTGTCTTGAACGGTCTTGACGTACCTGCCTCTCCGACAAACACCTCCTGAGGGGGGCTGGTGGGACCCTCGCCCACCGCGTTGTACACACTCATGCGGATCTCGTAGCGCTTGTGCTTGCTCAGGTCTGCGGGGAAACCAAAGTAGTAGTTTTAGCTGCAGGGGCATCGTTAATTCATCGTTAATTCCCAGAAAAGGCCTTTTTTATTGTTTATGTTATGAACACGACGGCTGAGGAAATCACTGATTCCGACCGAGCCGTCTAATTATGGGGTTTTGGTGGAATTTGCGGCAGGAAGGCACTGAGGCACATGAGGGATGTTTGGATATCTGCTTTCATCGAGTTTTATCCAAATAAATGAACCAGACAGAGAGGAAGAGAGAGAGAGACACACACACACACACACACACACACACACACACACACACACACACACACACACACACACACACACACACACACACACACACACACACACACACACACACACACACACACACACACACACACACAGAGAGAGAGAGAGAGCGAGCGAGAGAGAGAGAGAGAGAGAGAGAGAGAGAGAGATATTGAGGGGAGGATTGTCCCCCTAGTGGCCAGAGTGAGCATGGTGACCTCGGCACACATGACAGGCCTGGCTGGGAAGGAACTCCCAGACAGTTCTTCCAGGTAAACAAGTCTCTAATGGTCTCAACGAGGTTAATGTCAACTCAATAAGACCAGGTGCATTTCCTGCCTCATAATGTCAGGCAGCTGGCAGCTTAATCATATAATATCATGATCATAATAATAAGCTTCCAGTACAGTGTATGGACACCAGACGGATGCTTCCTGTGTCATAACATGGTCATGTGTCATCATGCTTGCTTGTGTAGGCCTGTTAGTGTGAGTGGGCGTGCATGTTTGTGAACTTGTGGGGCCAGATGTCCCCACAAGTATAGTAGAATGAGAGTATGTGTCATGCAGTATAAAGCACTGTGATAACTTACTGTCCAGCTCGTACTGGGTCTGTGTGGCCTCGCTCAGATTGTGTACGCTGTATGGTGCTGTGGATGAGCGTGGGCACGGGCACACACGCAGCCACACGCGCACACACACACGCACACACGCACACACGCACACACACATGCACAAGGAGAGGGAGAAGAGTGAGGGAAAGAAAAAAGAGAATTAATTTATTAGTCCGGTAGTTCAGGCCTAGTGGAGACATTTAGACTCTTACACGCTACCAAATATCATAAGCACACGCTCTCTGTCAAGGTGACTCTCCACCAAACAGATTACAAGAGACTCTTTCCAACTCCAACAGACATGCAACAGACTAGCAAGTGCTCCGTTCTTTATCAACTGCAGCCAGTCGGCAGGAGACGCTTTCCGACTTAATGGCACGGTGGAGAGTTGGCTTCACACACACACACGTGCACACACACGTGCACACACAGTGGCTGAGCAGTACGTGTCAGAACTTCTCAGAAGTGGGATCAGCAGAAGAAGACGGCACAACAGACCCGCTTCCCTTTTGAATGAAAGTGAGAGTGTAGAGTAGGCGGTCACCTGTGAGCTCGGCCCAGGTGGTGGAGGGGCTGTTGACGGTGTGGGCGGAGGAGTAGCTCCTCAGCCGGTCGTACAGGAGCTCCCGGTAGCGGACCCTGAACCCCAGCAGGATGCCGTTGATCTTCTCCTCCGCGGGGGGCTGCAAGGGTGGAACACCACTCCACAGGTTAAAGTCACATTGTGTAGGTAAACAGTTAAACCCCGTTATGGTCCCTCAGGGCTCTATACTAGTGTCTTTTCTGCTTTCTGTTATTGTGGGGAAAGCATTTGCTGAAAATGGCCGATCGACAATGTCAATCTGCTATTTTGAGCGAAAGCTTTCCTCACAATATGGATGCTGGGGTCTAAGTGGTTAAAAGTCAGGGTCTATAATGCATTATAATTGCAACTATAATGCATGTGTCATAACACTCATTATAAATGTATATGATTACGCATAATTCTACCATACCTTAGTCAGGTATAAAGTGTCTTTGTTGTTAAGTTGTTATGCATGGCTATAAACATTTAAGTGTTATGAAGCCTCATATGTGCATTATAAAAACGATTATAATGCATTATAGACACAACCTTTAATGGAAGTTGTTACCTAACTGGTATGACACATCGGTCTGATGAACCACAGTGGCCAATGAGGTATCTATGTTTATTTATTATAAATAAGAACAGCAGAACCGGACCAAAAGATGCGGCGCCATGTTTACCATAGTTCAGGAAATGTTGCAATTACCTCATTGACATAAAACTCACAGATTGCGCCTCAAAAGTCTCATTCTCTGGGTTATGCAGCAGTGCGGTCTGTCTGTGTTATTACTCGCATATTTCCCTGTTGTATAATTACATTTTATCAGCTTATTTTTGCATCTTCCTTGCCTCAGTTGCAGCGGGTTTTATTGCAAAAAGCAGACATAAAAAAAAAGAAAGACTCCAGCCAGACTGGGAATGAGGAGGGGGAGAAAAGCGTTGCCCATGCGATGACAAGCCCACGGGGAGAGGAAAGGTAAAGAGAAGTGACTCTATATCCTAATAAACTCTTCAAGCGTTCTCTATAAAACCAAGATGGTGGACCCGGGGGGCTCCTTTATGACCTGTTAATTCAGGAGTGTGGGAGAGAGGCTGGAAAGGGCATACTATGTGAAGTTACTCCTATAGTAGGCCTATATGTGGACTTCCAAGCTCTCTAATTAGGCCCTACATTGACTGACAACTCTGTGGATCTCACCAGACAATTAAACCACAAAATACTGTTGCCGTCGGGCAGAAACTTCTCATGTCCATATTTGAACTTTCTGTGTTTTTCTTGTAAGGCTGGGCGATATTAGGAAAACCTCTGTTATTCAAAAACATTGTTGAATACCTCGATATCGATATTACTCACAATAGAGTCAAAACAATTGCATTATATCGTTTTTAATGTTTACTGCTTTAGGTCCACTGCCTGCCTATAACCCAGAAAATTAATAGCAAATCCATGCATGTACACTGCACAGTACACAGGTTAGGTAGGTTTTATTGAAATAACCACATCTGGTTACAGATGGACTGCTTTTTTACATGTGCTACGTAGTATAATGTTGAAACCTCATATGTCCAAAAGCGTTTTGTATTTATCATTTTAACAATGATGCGAGGCGTTGTGTGCTTGTAGATCTGCTATTTTCACCAGTTCTGTGAGACAGTCTTGTATGATGAAGCAGGGCTTTACTTTATGAGTGACGCTCTGTTGATTTCACGCACGCACGTCACACGCTCACACACACGCACGCGCACGCACACACACGCACACACACAAAAACACCATAAAGGCCGAACCGATCACGTTGTCTCGTCTCCTCACCTGCCAGTGAATCAGGACGGAGGTGGTGGTGTGTGGCGTAACAGAGAGGATGGTGGGAGCTTCGTCGGGTGCTGTGGGTAGGTGGGGGGAGGGGGTTGGTAGAGATAAGACAAAAGGTTAGAACGAATTTGTTCAATTGAGCTGAAAATGTGTGCCGTGTCCCGGGGAAAAAGCCTTAAGTCTCTGAGCACTGGCGGTGGCATTCACGGGACATAAACCCTGCAGGGAGAATCAAAACAAAAGCTGCCATTGATTGAAACGAGTGGAAAGTAGCACTTTGGGAGATAAGTGGTGGAAAAGTACTTGGGTTCAGCAAAAGTAGCAGCACCACAGCGTAGAAATACTACAAGTAGTAGTCCCGTATTCAAAGTTTTATGAATAATATTTGAGTATTTGAACAGCAGATCTACACGCTCACAGCGCATCGTGATGCTGACATGCTGTGCGTTTGTAGATCAGGATTTAAACAATTTGTAATAGATCTGGCAAAGTAACTTGTATCAAAACAGTTTCCAAATATAATGGCAGTGGAGTAAAAAACTAACTCAAATGTTTGCCTGTGAGATGTAGTGGAGTAGTAAGTAAAACTAAATAAAAGTATGTCATATTAGTACATATTAGGTCTATACTGTAGGTACAGTACTTGAGTAGATACTTTCCCACCACCGTGCCAGAGGGGTTTTAGAGCTGTTGTTTAGTTGTCGTGGCAACTGCTATGACATCACTCACTGTCTCACTGCCAGCTCTGTGCTAACAATAACAATAAGCCAAGTCATCCTGACAGCAATTTACAATTTACAATGCAGGCATTTAGCAGACGCTCTTCATCCACAGCCACTTAGTTTACTGCAAGCAAGGTAAACGCTTACATCAAATGCAGAGAGACAGTGTAGTGCCTCAGTAATCTAGGACAGTGTTTCTCAAACTTTTACATTTCAAGGTCTCCCCTTTACTCAAATGGATCCAAATGGACCGGTTAGGGTCCATTTGGTTCCATTTGTATACTGTTAAAGTTAGAGACTTGTATTGGTCAATCTAAACCCCATAAAGGAACCCACAAAGTCCCTGGAACCCACTTTGAGAACTACTGATCTAGGATCCTCAAAATAGTACTTAAGTACAGTACTTGAGAAAATGCACTTAAATACATTACATCACTGGTGAGTCAAAGGCTTCGCCAAAATCAACATGTCACCAGTGGTGACATGTTGATTTTGGCGAAGCCTTTTTTCATTACATTGTTTTAAGATTTTTGTGGGGCATTCATGCCTCTATTGACAGCACAGTAGGCTGAACGGAAATGATGAGAGAGAGATGGGGAGTGACGTGCAGCAAAGGCCGTCGGGATCAGAACTTGAACCTGCGATGGTACACTGTCAGGCTAACAATGAGTTGATTTTCACAGAAATGTGTTATTTAGTTTTACATATTTGATCTACAAGCTCATGCATTGTGAGCTTGTAGATCAGATATTTTCAAAAGCCCCAATAATTTAGTACTTTTCCCCAAAGCAATTTTTTTTTATTCCAGACTTTTACTTCTAAATTGCTGTATTGATACTTTACGAAAAAATTAGTAGCCTACTTTTTCCAGCATTGATGATGTCTTACCGTCTTGCAGAGTGGTGATGGCCTCGCTCTCCTGGCTGTATTCACTGTCTCCGATGTCGTTGGTGGCCTTCACTCTGAACTGGTAGGAGGTGAAGGGCTTCAGCCTGAAAGGTGCACAAAGCACAGAGCAACACACATCAGTATTTAATCACTAGTACAAGCTAAGAACAGTTCAGTAGAAGTCCAGTTGCTCTCAACCTTTTCAGGACGCAACAACCCCAAAATAATCATAATTGTGGGCTCGCTTCAGTCCCCAATTCATATTTATTCTTTATTCCAACACTATCTTTTGACCTATCCTACTACTTCCACATTCTTTGAGCTAGAGATTTCGTTCAAACTTCAAGCTTGTATTTTTCTCTTTACAAATTTTTATAATTTTTAAGATTTTGAAAAAAAAAAGAAAAATGTTTCCCAGTGGAGATCCTCTGGGAAATGAATTCTGTCTTACCATTTATATTACTGCTTGGGCTTGAGCTGATATGGATGTGTGCATTTTCTACTGTACATAATATACTTTGTGCATGTTTTCAGCGAGCCTACGCAGTTTCTGCAAGAACTGCTTTTCTAGTTTAACTTGGGATCTCCCAAAATAATCACAATTTAACCGGGGATTCCCCAAAATAATCATTATTTAACTGAGGAACCACCAAAAATTATCTTATTTGAACTTCATATTTTACCTGGGGACCCAAAAAAATTATCATAATAGAACTGGGGACTCCCCATCCTGAAAAGCATTGAGGCATTACATTTAGTTTGACTCAATTCCACTGATAAACATTGTGAAAATAGCCGATCTACAGTACAAGACCGCCCTTGTAGATATAGGACATTTAACCACCATTAACTCTGTACTTAGTCTGCTCTTTTTTCCCTCTACACAACACCTCTTTGCCAAAAATAGACCATCTAAAAGCGGTCTACATCAACTGTTTGGTAAAGTTCTCCACAGAATAGGGAATTGTTCATGTCAATAAAGCCTTCCTGTTTTATGCTCGTAATATACTGAAGCCATGAGAAATGTGATGAGCGCCACATGCTTAAAGGCCCTGAGGCATGTGCTGCATCGTTAAGCTGTAACAACATATGCTAACCTCATGGCCTTTCTCCTGTGGAACTTCACGCACCTCCGCTGCATTTTCCACATCATTAAAACCAGACTAGCACCTTGTGGGAGCAGCGTTCTGTTGGACAGCCTCTAGCAGTGCTAATGTTCCCATCCATCCCTATTCGACAACATAGTTCCACAAATCCGAAACGGTGGGATTGCAGCACAAAACGTATCAAGAGAGATGATCATGTTTGTTTGAGATGGCTATATGGTCCTTTCAAATACTTTTCTGTTAAAAAATGATGCTTAAAGTACAGCAGCAATTGAGTAAATCGTCTCTGTCGAGTGGCAACCTCATATGTCCAGAACTGTTACTTTTCAGGATTCAAATTCAAAAATTGCAAACGTTGCAGATCAACAAGCTCAAAGTGTGTCGCTCCCAGGGGGCCAGTTTTCCAGATTTAACACGGAACTAAGTGTTCCTACGATTGGCCGCTAGTTGCACTGTTCTTGTACCAAAAGCCACGTGTTTTAGGACTCCATTCATTTCCACCAAACTTTACAGTTGATTTTCTTGCCTTAATAAACATTGCCATAAATTCTGTCTGGTTCCTGTCGCTAGTTTATAGTCTCGTTTCAATCACCAAGATATGTGTTTTGTGAAAATATGTTCCAATTCATTTTATAATTGATGTTAAAGCAGGGTGTGCTTTAAGAGGGCCGTGGCTATCTTGTGATGATTCTGATCCAACCAGAACCCCCAAAATAATTTGGGGACCCCCCTGGCGGTTGAGAACCACTGGCCTAGCGTACCTGTCCACGGTGTAGGAGCTGGCCTCGTGGTTGACCGAGGCCGACTGGACGGTCCAGTTGCTCTCGGGGAGCTCCCGGAGCTGCACGGTGTAGTAGCGCACGGGAGAGAGGCCGTCGCTGCCCGGCTCCCACGACAGCAGCACGTGACGCGCCCGCACGCGCTCCTGAGGCACCATGGGACGGCTGGTGGGCTGGGGGCGAGCTGGACGCAGAGAGAGTGAGTGAGAGAGAGAGAGAGGAAGGAAGGAATGAAAAGAACAGCAGGGGTTAAAGCAAAACAAATCCCAAGACTGAAATTTATTTTCAGACCATGTCCCAATACGTGATTTTTGAAACATGGCGCACACAGCGCACAACAATATTTTGGGTGTTTCCCTGAAGCTCTGAACTGCCTTCACTGAATGTGAGTGTGTCAATCCATGCTTCATTTTATATAAGTATCTTCTGAAGTTCTGCTGTATCCTATGCTAGTCTGGCCAATTCAAATACTCATATGTTGAAATTATAACTGCTTTTTAGTTAGAGATAACTTGACTAGCATTTTGACGACTTTGTCATTCACGCCACGGCCAGCGCTACACCTCCCCCATATTACTTACTGATCTCAGAAATAGCCCTTATGGAATCCTCAAGACTGAAATCAGTCCCCAGGACTGAGAACTTTAACCCCTGGAACAGTCTTATCTTCCCAGCTCTCCTTACGTTTTCATGAATGTGTGATTTGAAAGCTGGTGAAGCTTTGAGTGACGCTCCTTGTCCTTTGTTAGTCAGTTCAATTTAGTCCCCTCACATCTATATACAAATTGCATCCTGCAAATAATTCTACTTTTATTCAAACAACAAAAAAACTGTTCTACCTCAAAGACAAATGCAAAGTAGCTGAATAAATGAATACGACTGAATTACTGAATAAATGAATATTACTGAATTTACTGAATAAATGAATATTACCGGGTAAAAACAATTAAGCGAGCGGGATCAGAGGGAGGCAGACGGGACTTGTTCTCGTCCTCGTTGCCATGGTAATGCAGGACCTCTGGTAAACAGCCAGAGGACACAGTCAGTCACATCTGCTTCCTGTCTGACTGTACGCTATGCTGGAGGACAAACACTTTGGCTCCCTTGGAACTTCTCCTCCAAGACCATGCCAACACAGCCATCCTAGCCAGGCACGTGCACACATAGACATCAAAGGGGGCTTGAGGCCCTGCTCTTTTATCTGTCTGTAAAAAGTGCCCTCTGTCCAGAACATGAATGCAGTTTTTACTATGGTGAAAGAAATGCAAATGTCATTCTTTCCATGCCATACCTGAAGGCAGCATTCAAGAGAATTGCCTTGTCCAAACTCTCCTGAACTCGAATGCAGCATCTTATGTTGAAAGAATTGCCCTCTCTGTGTAGAAATCCATGCTTAGTTCAGTGTGGTATCTAGCACAGAAAATAGCCGTCCTCCAACTGTTGCGACGCGTTGTGAGCTTGGAGGTCTGCTATTTTCAATATTTCCACCAAAAGGCCCTTTTAGAAATATCAGCCCATCTCTCTAACATTCTCTGCACGTCCCTGTCTCCAAGACCATGCCAACACAGCCATCCTAGCTCTGCTCCAGAGCGTTAGCGAGCTCTCGCTAACGATCTGCTAGACATAGATAGACCATAGAGGTTCAGCCTTCTTCATATCAAGGTCCATTATTTATTCAGCATTTGAGCCACAGACCACCATTTGAGATGAGATTTAGCCTCTCAGACCCAAGACTTTGACAAGATTTTGTCCACAATTCCATGCTGTATTGATGTGCTACCATAGGAGAGATAACAGGCAAACGTTATCTCTCCAATCGTACAATCCTTCTACATTCTCTAATTGTGTAGACTTCTAGATCTTGTTTAACAATAATTCAACTCTACGCTCTCAAGAGTTAAAGAGCTAAAAGGTTCCATTTCGTTTCCAACTCATCATTACCTCTCTTCTCGGTGGTGACCACCAGGGCATATTTAACTGTAATAACCGTAGTTAAATGACAGACCACTAGGTGCCACGGTTACCTCTCTTCTCTGTGGTGACCACCAGGGCCTCGGCCGCCTCGCCCCAGCCCTTGCGCGTCTGTGCGGTGATGCGGAACACGTAGACGGACTCCTGCTTCAGGCCCGTCACCGTGTACTGCCGGGCGCTGGGGTTCAGCACGTCCACCGTGGCCGTGTTGCTATTGGTCGAGTTCAGCCGGTACGTGATCTGATAGGCTGGGAGGAGAGGCAGACAGAGGTGGGGCGTATTAGTCAAGTTAACGTTATTAATTGCACATAAAAACAACAGTGCTTTCCAGTCAATATAACATCACATAGACCTCAAAGTTAAGAGACCACAGAAAGATATTTTAAAACATGTAGATAGCAATACAATTTAAAAACCCTAAAAATGATTAGTCATAGACATGTATATATATTGCAGAATTGACTAAACGCATATCACGATGACTTAAAAAATACGATTGAAAACATAACGTTTTTATGAAAAGGTTTACTAAGGCAATAAAATCAAGCATAAAGTCCGCACAAAACCTAATTCAGTTGTATTGAGACGATTATAATGTATTGCAAAAGGTAGAAGGTGAAATAGCTGGGCCATTAATAGGAACAGCAGGCTGAACGAGAACCCGGAAATTAGCTTCAATTCCAGCGAACAAACAGGGTTTTTCCCATGGCGTGAACAGACAAACTTAAGGCCTAGCTACTACAATAAGTAGAAGAATTCCTCCGGTCTCCGGGGGTTGTGGGGTGGTTGTACTCACCCAAGATGATGCCGTTCGGCTGGGCAGGAGACTGCCAGATGAGCCTGACCGAGGTGGTCCGTACTTCAGGGAACAGGATGCCCACCGGGGGGCCGGGCACTGCAACACAAGAGCAGGAGGAACGATTCTACAGATGCCTTCTAAATCAGTAGTTTTCACACTTTTCAAAGATAGCAGATCTACAAGCTCACAGTACGCCACTTATTGCCGTGCTGCGAGCTTGTACATACAGTATACTATTTTTTAATTTAAAATGACACAAATGCTTTCCCAGTTGTAATGGATTAAATACAATTGACAACTAACTGAAACAGTATTGTGTGTGTGTTTAGCACATAGAAAATGTTCTGCTATTTTTGCCATTTCTCTGACCTTGTTGAATGTTGCCCCATGACATCATTTTTTTTAAATCGCTTTTCACAAACAATTAACTAAACTACAGTAGCAAACCCGCTTTAAAAACAAATTAAAACTAAGCTGACATCGAAAACAAAAAGTGAAATAAGTAATGAGAAATGCAAAACTGCAATAACCTTGACACACACGCGCGCAACACATCCACGCACACGCGCACGCATGCACACACACACACACACACACACACACACACACACACACACACACACACACACACACACACACACACACACACACACACACACACACACACACACACACACACACACACACACACACACACACAAAACACCTTTTAAACAAACAACACAGAGCTATCTGTGAATCCCAAATGGGGCTCGGGTCCAGACACATAAAGGTGATATTTTATCACGCTTAATGGAGAGAATTCCACTGTGCTCTACAATAGCCCAGCCCCGCATGAATTTATTTATACACAACAAATTAAATCATGAGTAAATGAATGCATGCGGTGCAGAGAAACGGCACAATATTGATTTTTATACATTATTCCTCCCTACCTCATTGAGTTAAATATGCAAAAGGAAATAGTGCAAGAGGATTTATACTGCAATGCCAAATGAGTACTGCAGTTAACCCATTTGCAGTGTTTTTTACGGGGTGACTCCTACCGGCAGAGCAATCTAGACCAGGGGTCTTCAAGGTTTTCAGGCCAAGGACCCCTTAGTTGAGAGAGAGATGAAGCAGGGAGGGACCCCCACAACCTGTTCATAGATTCCATATCTATATGGACCAACGCGAGGCGTTGTGAGCATGTAGATCTGCTATTTTCACAATAGAACCATGTTATACAAAATGTAATTCCTCAACTCTTAGTGCTCGTCAGGATGGGGGTCCCCAGTTAAAATATGATTGTTTTGGGGGTCGCGGCCTGAACCACTGGCCTAATGGATGGATGGATGGATTGATCCATGCCGTGGCGTGCCAGTGTGGTGCGTACATACCGTCATCCAGGGTCCTCTCCAGGATGGCTGGGGAGCTGGGCCGCCCGTCGCCCACGCGGGTGAAGGCCAGCACCTGGATCTGGTAGAGCACGTACTTCCCCAGGCCGGTCAGCTGGACGCTGTGGCTGGCGTTGCCCTCCACCGTCCACAACTGCACCGCCGCGTCACTGTCTTTCTCTTTGTACACCACCTGTAGGAGACCAGAGCAGGGATGGGACAATTTACTTCTACAGTTGATTTAGTCAACTAAAATGCATTTTGGCAGTTCTTACCCTTGATGGCATCTTAATGCCTGATTTATGCTTGATTATACCTGATCTACAAACTCACAACGCATCGCAGGCACATTGTTGGCTTGTTGTGAGTTGTGAGCGTGGTGAGTTGTAGATCAGCTACAGTATTTTCCGAGTGTGACATTCGCGCGCAACCAAGCATGAAATGACTTGACTTAGTTTAGTTCCAGGGCAATTTTAATACAGTCACATTAGTAGTAAGAAACCCAGCGGACCCTAACGGGCTGTAACTCTGACAGTGTGTACGTTGCATGGAGGTCTGTGGACCAATTGCATAACAAACTGGTGGTCCTTGAAATTAGTTGGAAAATCACGGCATTAAGTGGATGATTATATAGTCACTGTCGAGGAGAAACCTCTTATCTCCATATTCTAACTTTTTGTGTTTTTCTTTTATCATAAACGAACGCGCCCTACTTGATCATACTACACGCTCACACAAAAAGTAATGATTCACTCAACTCACAATTACATTTTCTCTTACAAAGATCCTGTATTTTCTTATTTTTTATTTGCCCTTTGCTGTTTTCATCACGATTCAAATTGCGATTTAACTGTGATTTGTCACCAGTTTGCGTCGATTTCAATCGTTTTACGATATATCGTGACATGCCTGCACAAAAGCATCCAAAGTAGCAGATCAACAAGCTTGTTTCATTGCGTTTCAGCACATTTCAAGTTGTAGATCTGCTACTTTTGATACTTTTCAATTTTAATCCAGAACAGTTTTAGACATAATGAGGTTTCCACATGACCGAGACAATATTACATTTTCTTTTCTTTTTTTTTATTATTATTTTATGATTTTTTTATCCCACGATTTTGTAACCCATTTTTCACCCAGTGCCAATTGTCTAAACTGTAATCCTGGGCGCTGCGCTCCCTCTGCCAACCTGGGGAGAGCCCCGAACTGAGCTCATGCTTCCTTCAGTGCATGAAGAGTGAGCATGCCGCTTCTTATCACCTGACGGGGGGGGACAATAATACATTTTTACAGTACCTTGTAACCCAGGATGAGGCCGTTCCTGTCCGGCTCGGGGACCTCGGACCAGCGCACCAGGATGCTGCTGGAGGTGGTGGCAAACGCAGAGACGTTGGTGGGACCACAGGACGAGACTGGAGAGGAGAGAGTAGAGTAGAGTAGAGTAGAGTAGAGTAGAGTAGAGTAGAGTAGAGTAGATAAAACATATTGTACTTTGGCGTCAGTTCAGAAAAAGCTAAGGTATGGCAACATGACTGGTGTCTCGAACGCGCGCGAAGGTGCGCATTCAAGACACCAGTCATGTTGCCATAACTTATCAACAGGCATGATTCATTTATTTTGAGAAGTACATTTTTATTTTTTTCCCCCCGTTTCTATGGTTTCTTGGGCTGGATATGGCAGCCTGGAATGGTTTTTCAAGTGCAGCTAAACTTGGCATGTTAGTAAACGTGCCACAATTAACAATAATGCATTGCACCTGTGCAGCTGACCTGTGGAAACTGGGAATATACCATCTTGTCAAGATGAATAAAAATGTGGAGAATATAATTATAATAGTTGTTTTGTAAAATTTGCATTTGTAGTTATTTTACTGTAATTTAACAACATAATAACCAGCACAGATAGACAAAGAGACATTCATGGATTTATATTTAAAAGTAACTTTTATTTCCCCCCCTGGACCCAGGGTATGGCAGCTGCATACCCCTGCCAATCTGCCATACCCAATTGACACCCCTGCTTTGCATATCCCTTTCATAACTTTCTTTAATCACGTTTGGGCATGTATGCCCAGAAGAGGGAGTCCATGTTGTTTAGAAGTGTCTAAATGTGTCTGTGGGGTTTTGTTTTTAATAAATATTTGAACCAAAGAAATTATTAAAGAACTTGTGACTAAATAAACAATATTACATTTCCTAAAGAAATAAAGCGGTTTTGGACATCCACACCCGGCAGCCACAAAATGGGTTTCCCTTGTGTCTGTGCACGCTGGTGCACATGCACGTGTGTATGTCAGAGTGTGTGTGTGTGTGTGTGTGTGTGTGTGTGTGTGTGTGTGTGTGTGTGCGGTGCATAAGTGTGCACATGACATCTCCAGAGAACCTGGTGAACCATCGAGGCCTAAATAGACTATATCGTTGCTCTCGGGCAGAAAACCTCTTATCTCCAATATTTTAACTTTTTATGTTTTTTGTCCTGTACATTAACGCCCTGCTTGATCATACCTACAGTATGTCACACCAAAGTAGCGATCTAAAAGCTCTACGAGTTGTAAACTTGTAGGTCTGCTATTTTTACCACTTTAGAATAGAGAGGCGTGGTCCTGACATCACTCCCATTACCCCTACTGTAGGTCACTGCGTTATTTCCTATAGCACTGGTTCACAAACACTGTGTCGGGTGGGTCGGGTCCCTTTATTAGTTGTTTTCTATATATTGCTTTTAATTATTATTTATTTTAAAACATTTTCCAAAAACATTACATTTTTTTTGTTATTAACCCTATTAGTGCCTATCCCGAACAAGTTCGGCTTTATTTCAATCCAATACAATATTTTATTTGCTATTTTACTTACCCCGAGCTGCTTGGAGCAACGTGGGTGGTCCTTGCTCGTCCAGCGCTAGCCAACGAGAGACGCTAGATGGTCCGACGATTTATTCCATTGAAAATGGTTTAAAATAAAGTTTAGAGCCCCCCAAAAAAACCTCAATCTATACTGTCGGCGGCGCGACGTATTCCAGGGTGCCTATCCCGAACTAGTCCGGGATATTTAATAAAATGAATTATTTAATCGGAGGCCTCAACGAAGCCCCGGTCTAAACGTCCATCCATGGTCCGGGCCAACACTCGGCCATACACGGGCCGTAGTCGCGCTAACGGCCGCATCGCGCCGCCCACTCCAATAATAAATCACATCTTTAGACAGGATTTTCTCCGGATTGTGTTCCCAGACCCAAAGAGAAAGTTTTTTGCGACTGAAATAGCTTTAGATCGGGCTTCTAAATGGGTTAGCATTTTGGCTACGTGTCAGCTAGCTTCCTCCTCTAGTCACCCATAGCATTGGCTGGAGTGAAATCCCAAGGCACTTGGGACAGTGTCGACGGAAGCTAGAGCGAAGGTCTATAGAGAAATTTCTGGCACTTTAGCGCCCCTTGTGGCCGGCGGCACTGTATGAGTTAAAAAACAAATTCGATTATAATTTTTTATTTCTTTTTATTTTTTATTTATAATTTCATGAATAAATAAAAGAAAAATCGGAGAAATTCCATAAATTAGAAAAACAATTATTTAATAAGTAGTAAATAAGCGTTGCGTTGTGAGCTTGTAGATCTTGTGGTGCTATTTTCACTAGTTTGGGTCCCGGGCAAACGTCTAATATCTCTTTTAGGGCTCTAGAAAAGTTTGGGAACCACTGTCCCTATAGGGTAATCTTAAGATTGTGTGATATAAAAAACAACGCCAGTGTCACCCAGGGGGGACAGCGCCCTCTAGTGGCAGTGATGTCAGTGATAAATAGGTTTCTGTTTAAACAAATGTATGTATTTTGATTTATATTAATATGAACTGTGAAACTATTTTGGACATTCAGTCTGCTAAAAGTAGGGCTACAGCAGCAGCTGTGGCCAGCTGTTCCATCGGGAGGGGTCATATCCTTTGATTCACAATGAATGTTGATTGTCCTTTTGTTTACTGTCTGCGTTTTGAAGAACAATCTCCTTGATCAGTAGGTGTCAAGTATCTCACTTTGTCTCCCGGTTTAAACCATTTGTCTGTCTGAGTAGGCCATGACTTTGTGTATTGAAACTGTATTTAAGGTCACTTTATTCTTGATGTGGACACTCAGTTGAGCCTGGCCGGCCGTGAGGTTAGGTCAGTGCATTTAGGACCTTGGGTCCTCTCTACTTGATTCTATACTTGCCTATCCTGGACTTTGTTTTTGATGCTTTCTTTGAATAAAGCTGCAAGGAACGACTACCTCATTACCTCCGGATTCCATCTTCTTCTTATATTTTAGTAAAGGTTCTATCTTTCTTTTATTTGTATTTCTTATTTATCAGTCAGACTCCGGTGGTCTACTATTTGAATCCTGAAAGGCAACAGTTTTGGACATATGAGGTTTCCACGCTATGCAGACTGAGAGAAGAACAGAGCAGCTCTCTTCCTTGGCTCTCATCCCTGGACATAATGCCCTGGTTCCCAACAATCTGCTGCAGTGAGTGGAAAGAGAGAAAAAAGAACAGCAGTGCAGGAATTCCACATTCTGGACCATGTGTTCCCAATTTCCTACGACTCCTTTCCCTCAAATTGCTTCGTTGGTATCCTCCTCCCCCGCCAATTGGTAACCAGAGAGAGAGCACGAGAGAGGAGGAAGGAGAGAGAGAGAGAGAGAGAGAGAGAGAGGCCCAGGCGGATACGTTGTTTTCTGTCTAGTAAGGACAGTGGAAGTCCTTTAAGCCTAGATATTAGTGTCCCTATATTCCGAGGCAAACAGATAGTTTGTATACAAAAAAAGAAAAAAAGAGCCCAGGGGCACCTAAGTATGTATGTAGGATTTTAAGCAGTTTTAAAAAAAACGCCAAGGTCCTGGCCCTGATGACAGACTTAAGCGGCTTTTACATGACTTCGCTGTCAGGCAGAAAGCTCTTATCTTACAGGAGCGGTGCTCCTGGATGGAGCTAAGCTCCAACATCTGGCTTTGTCCGTGGCCTACATCTGGCCTACATCTTGGAACAAAGCACTCAAAGTTTGTTGTACGCCCAGGGTCACACTGGCCAAGCTTCGTGGGACTCTTAATGAAATTAACTCATAAATAGTACCGCTCACTTCACGCTATAGGTGTGGTTTTGTTGTTGTTGTAAATGAATACCCTACTGGTCTACTTGAGTACAGCATCACACAGAAGCATCAAAAATAGCAGATCTACAAGCTGGAAACCCGGCGCAAATTTTAGAATGACTGCTGAAGAGTAACAGTACGATGTTTCCACCCAAAATACTGTAGACGATGACAGGGGTAGAGTCAGAGTGGTGAGTGTGGGATAGTGACAGAGTGCTGGCCAGCTGTTGAATGCATGGAATCTGGGCAGCGGTTGCTGCAGCCTGATGGGCCATCAGTAACAGAGCAGCAGTCCAGCACAATCAGGGTATAGTTCAAAATTGGTGTTTAAATGGGAATTCTGCACCACTGAATATAACCTGCTGGCAATAACCTGGCACCCTGGCATAATACACAAACACTGCGCTACTCCATTTGTACCCGCTATGCCAGTTGTACTGCTATACGCCAGAAATACGTCGGGCAGAAAACGGTCGCAAATCTGTACAAACCGAACTTCCAAGTAGGTCGGGAGTGGCTTATTGTCGGTATCAGCCGGTAACACGCGGGAGTCTGTCCCCGTTACAATGCGCTAGACCCCTGGGAGATGGACTGCTGAGGTGGAGCGCCACACCTACCATCAGCTCCCAGTACTTGCCGCACGACTTGCCAAGCTGTGCTACTCATACGCTGAGTTGGCGGTGCTCGGAATCAAACCCATGACCTTGCGGCACAAAGGCGAGAGCTCTACCGACTGAGCTACCCGGGCACAATGTGAATCTTTCCAGGGTCCAGGAATCACTGCCTGCCTCGGGTGTGCCCACTGAGGACCCAAAAATAATGTGTCTGTCTACACATGAATCGTTGGATTTATTATGAGAAAGGTTGCTTAAATGAATGTATAAATGATTATCTGTAATGTAATGGCTCAGAGTTAGTGTTGAAGTGATCTTGAGCAAGACACTGAATGTGCAACTGCTCCTGATGAGCAGATTTCTTACATGATTCAACAGCAGCGGTGTAAAGTAACTAAGTACATGTACTCAAGTAACAATTTGAGGTATTTTTACTTTACTGGAGTATTTCCAATTTTCAGTACTTTTACTTTTACTACTACTCCACTACAGTACATCCGAGGTGAAGCCGTGCAACAGGTGGATTTGCGTTTGAGTGGATTATAGCGAAATGCAGGGATTTAATCGCACAGGCCTTTGAGGAGTTAAGGCTGATTATTGTGCAGAAAATATAGAGATAACAAGGATTTACCCCCGGTAAATGGATTGGTCTTGGATTCAGTTTGTGTGAGAAATATATAGGGTTTGGATGGGGGAGTTGGAGGGTGCACTACAGTAAGGGTGTCTTTATACTGCTAGGACTCCCTAAAAAAGATTGATCCTGCAAATTATTCAGAACTCTGCTGCTCGGGTCCTATAACCAATAAAGTGGATCCACATCACCACGGCTCCCTGTGTGTCAAAGAATTGATTTCAAAATATTTGTAAAGCATCGAAGGATTTAGGGGCCAAAACACCATTCCTGATCTTATGTGATATTCATGAACCATTCAGAACCTCTGCAGTCATGTGGCACATGGGTCTGCTTCCAAACTCCCAGAAAACTGCAGGTCAGTTAGAACTTCTCTTGTTTTATTCCCCCATGTGATAAATAGTAGGTGTTTCCCATTAAGGAGATAAAGATGTTTAACGTTTTCTTTTTACTGAATTTAATTCAAATGTCCCATTAGCCCAAATGCGCTAGCCTTGACAACCTTGCAGGCTTATGCAAAGGTTAAAATGTTATTTAGATACCATGTTATGTAGACAGATGGCAGGTTCATTTGTTAACCAGGCAGCCTATATATAGTGTCTACAGTTTCATTGTACAGATTATAGATTTTTCGATATTATAGCCTACTCTTTAGACCACACATGGGCAACATACGGCCCGGGGGCCGAACCCGGCCCCTCAACCATCTCAATACGGCCCTCAGAGTCCTCAAGAAAAACAACATTACCTCCATAAAATCTACATCTTAACTAAAAGGCAGCATCATCTTTTTAGGGAATTCAATTTAACTCAACTCAGTTAATTATTAGTAATTCATACGTAGGCCTATGTATGTACCATTTGAGTATATTCCATCCATATGTACTCAAATGTTAAATGTTTATAATGTAACAGTGAAACAGTCTGCCATGAATCCATATTTATAAAATAATTCATAAGCCTTAAAGACACCACACAAATAGGCAATATGTTTGCTGTGTCTATCAAATTCATGCTTTTTTAACTTAATTCAGCTCTATGTGTTTCAATTTTCAATTGTCCAATATGTGTGGCCCTTCGCTCACTTTATCAAAGTCAGTATGGCCCCCTGGAAAGAGATATTGCCCACCCCTGCTTTAGACTGTTGATAGGTTCTTGGTTTACCTATGATCCTAGAATACTATTTCTACGCATTTGATGCATCACATCGTGTTTACCTTGCTTTAATTGCTATAAATCGCTCTGGATTAAGAGTGTCTGCTAAATGCCTAAATTGTGAATGTTATATTTATAACATTGCTTTTGCTTGATGCTTGATTTAGGTATGTAAATGCCTTGTTATCGAAACAAACTTGAATTGCCTTAGTCTGGAGACCAGGCAAATCTGCCATTGCAAAAGAGAAATGCCCTCTTAGTCTAGGCTAGCCTTGCCTTTCCTTGCCTTGTGTGCGTGCGCACAGTACGTATGTGTGTGTGCGTGTACGTGTTTGCATTGTGCGTGCATCTCTCACCAGACTCCCGGGTCCACCCTCGGACCGGCTGGCTCCAGGGCCCCGTGCCGATGCCGTTGATGGCCTGCACCTTGACCTCGTACTCGGTCCACTCCTCCAGGTCCTCGATGGTGAACTCCCTCTCCAGCCGGTCGGCGATCACGTGCGTCAGCGCCCCCCGGCCCGGGGCGCTGGTACTGCGCGAGTACTGCACCCTGTAGCCCACCAGCTCCGGGTTCCCGTTGTACTCCCACTCGGGTAGAGGCTGGAACGCAACAGGGACACAGAGACAATTAGATAGGATGAGATTATAGATAGTGAGGTAAGGTTAGCAGGGTACTTAGCACCCACCGTAGCCAGAGACTGGTCTCGCTGGCGGAGGGTACTTACCACCCATCGTAGCCAGAGACTGGTCTCGCTGGCGGAGGGTACTTACCACCCATCGTAGCCAGAGACTGGTCTCGCTGGCGGAGGGTACTTACCACCCATCGTAGCCAGAGACTGGTCTCGCTGGCGGAGGGTACTTACCACCCATCGTAGCCACAGGCTGGTCTCGCTGGCGGTGCGCAGGGTGACGTTAGCGGGGGCCATGTCTGGAGGAGCCTGCAGGGTCTGGATCTTCCTGGAGGGTTGACTGGGAGGACTGGTGCCCACGATGTTCACCTGACGCATGCGCAGCCTGCATGGTGGCCAGGGGTTTGCACATTAGTGTTATGTTTCATTCATTCATTCAGCCCAGTTTAGTCTTTATGCCAATTCATGATTCCCTGTGTACTCTTCTTGTCACTGCTAACTCCTACACCTACAGTATCCTATGGAGTGCACAGACACTCATGTGTCTACTCTGATGCATGTGACATCAAGGCCGTTCTTTTCACCTGACAGTGAGGAGTTAGCCTACAAGCCTGGTCAAACCATCCCGGTCACACGAATCCACATGCATACCGGTCTGGCCCACAAGCGTTGGGAGGGCGTTTTGCAGAAACCAAAAAGTGGAAGGGCCAATTACACTTACTGTAACTGTGTGCCAAAAACGTGAGCTTGTAGCGGGGCTATTTTGTGCTGACACCAAGCTTAGAATGATTTGACTTAGTTATACTAGATCTATTCTCCAACATCTCCCTCTCTAACATGTTAGTACATTTTTATTTGACGACCACATTGTCAATTTAGTCATTTTTTCGTTTTTTATTTAGTTTTAGTCAGTGAAAAAGATTATTTTACAGAAAATGTGATGAACATTTTTTGTCGTCAAAAGTTAACACTGGAACAGTGAAGTAATTTCTCCACTGTACTCACCATAAATCCTACTTTATGAATTCACCCCACCCAACACAATCACAGGTAACCAGAGAAGTTGAGTGACAGACATTTGTTACCAGATGCAGATGAGAATAACTGATTGTGTGATTCATTGGTTGGGATAGTGAGGTAATCCTGAACATGATATTTTTCCAGACAGTGGTGCTGCTTGCCAAAAAAAAGAATAAGAAAGAAATGAAGATAATTAAATGTATCTTGTGTCATGTGATGACAGCCACTCCCGAGAACACACTGCAGGTGAGCTTCGCCCTACCTGTTTGTCTGTTGATACCGTCACTGTCGGGCAGAAACCTCGTATCTCCAAGTTTCAAATTTGTATGTTTTTTTCATAAAGTAACGCCCTGCTTCATCATACAAGACCGTCACACAAGACTAGTGAAAATATCTGCAAGCACACAATGCCTCGCGGTGCGTTGTGTGCTTGCAGATCTGCTATTTTCAATAGTTTTACTTTTTTTAAATGATAAACACAAAACGAACAGTTTGGGACATACAAGGTTTCCACCCACCCGACAACAACAATATATATTGTAACTCTATGGGTGTAAGTGAGGAGTGATGTAATGACCTGTAGAAGGTGTATGGGTTGTTATATTGTAACTCTATGGGTGTAATGACCTGTAGAAGGTGTATGGGTTGTTATATTGTAACTCTATGGGTGTAATGACCTGTAGAAGGTGTATGGGTTGAGTCCTGGCACCTCCATGGAGCGCGCCTCAGGCTCATTGGCCAGCTGGTGGACGGTCACCCAGTCTTCACTGTCTCCAATCGTCCCCACCTGGGATGGGGAAAAAAAAGAAGAAAAAAAAAGAAAAGAAAAAAAAAAACATCAAGCTGGTTAAGTGATTTTTTGGGGTTAAATAGTTCTATATTCTGATAGTACTCAGACATTATAGTACCAAAGCAAAAGTAGATGGTACTCATTGTCATTATGCACAATGTCCCATTTCACAAGTTTTCAAAAGTAAAATTATATAAATCTTTTGGAAATAGCAAATCTACAAGCTCACAATGCGTTGCATCGCGACCCATTGTGAGCTTGTAGAAGTGGCCGAAATATATAATGGGCTAAAGTGGTTAATGTATGTTTTGTAATAATATTAATCAAAATCTAGAAAGTAACTAGTACAGGGGGTTCCAGACGATACGCGGTCACCGCGTCCAACTAATTCATTTTCAATGAGAGGCGGGCAGCTATTTTAGTTTAGATGCGGTGAGGCGAGCGGGCGTGGTCCTGTGAAAAACCCGCGAGCGTGCTCATTTGTAGATGCGCACGCGGGCAGTGAGAGCTGGATTGTGTTCATCTTTGTGAAATACCACGCTGCGTTTACTCGCTGAGTGAGTGTGTTTGATCCTAGCGGCCGGGAGCCCCTGCGGCAACCGCTGCTCGTCTGTAGGGCCCTTAACTCAAGTTTTCAAATAATTGTAGTGGAGTAAAAAGTACAATATTTGCCGTCTATGTCTAACTCCATATGTGGGCATCCAACAGGGAAGGGAAAGACAAAGATTTGTGGAATCGAAAGCAACCAATTAAGAACCAGTGGCACCGGCTTCTCTAATTGGCCAACCCCAAGCCGTCAGGCTTCATGGATTGGACAGGGTTTGCGTCACGTTTGTGCGACGGTTTCAATATGAATGGCAGCAGGCTCGCAAACTCTGTATTTTGTTTACAGACTGCAGTATATTGTATGTCACCTTTCTCTAAAGTCAGATTTTTACTGTTTACTGAAATGCTGCGCTGGACACTTCATCTGGAAGGACCGGAAAAGGAGGACGGTTGTCCAAAGGGACAACAATACCATGCTGCCATAGCGGCGAGGAACAACGTGTACATTTTTGAAGGATTCAAGGAGAACGAGGAGAATATGAAGAGCCAGAAGATTGGCGTTCACATCTTCAACTGGGTGAAGCTTCCTCCAGAGACATCTCACCTTCACTGGGGATACACAGCTGTGCTCATAGAAGATACAGTCTACACCTGGGGAGGATTCGGGGGAGGGAAGTACTACAATGTGCTTTATGCATTTGATGTTGTGGCCCACAGATGGTTCAAACCCAGGGTTTCTGGGACTGTTCCAGAAGGCAGGTATTCCCACTCTGCCTGTGTGTTGGGGAATGTCATGTTTATCCACGGGGGATATACCAAGTTGATTAGACAAACTAGTGACATGTTCAGGTTGGACACCAGCACAATGGTCTGGGCTTTAATCAACACCAGAGGACCTCCACAAGCTTCACATGGTCACTCTGCCACCATCATCGGGACAAAGATGTTTGTATTTGGGGGCTATGGGGCCTGTGGGGTCAACTACACTAACATCTTCTACAACAACATCCGAGTGTTTGACACAAAGACCAACTGCTGGCTGAACACAACATCTTCCAGAAAACAGCTTCTTCCAGAAGCACGCTTTTATCATTCAGCCTTTACCTACAATGGAGAGCTGTACATATTTGGTGGCTTCACCGGAGATTACAATAAGGATTTGTGGAAATTCAGTCCAGAGACCTTCTCCTGGAAGAAGGTTGAGACCAAGGGGAGAGACCCTCGTCCAATGTATGGTATGTGCTGTTGCATGCTGGGAGATCGCATCATCCTCTTTGGAGGATGCAAGCACAGAGATAACACGCCCGCTGATGACCTGTTCATCTTAGACTTGAGTCCTAGTCTTAAGACATTATGTAAGCTAGCAGTTATTCAGTACGGTCTGGAGCAGTCTGAACTCCCACACAACATCAGGTGGGAACTGGCAGCCATTACAAAAGATCAATTGTGGCATGTTGTGCAAAACGGGCCACTCTCATGAAACAGGTCACTCCCACAAACTTCGGAAATCAATCGTAGCCAAGTGTAATGGAATGTCACAAATCTGACGCATATGTCTCAAATACAGTACAGGGCGGCTGTAGCTCACTGTCCCATTGCATTGCATTAAACCAGTAAGACTCCCTAATCGGGAGATAAGCGACCGTCAGGTCGCAGCGTGCTTTTAGGCCAAAATGTGTAGGAGCAGTGTCCAAAAATGTGTTTGAAAAAATCAGCCTGATGGTGGCGCTATATGGGACAGATCCATGTTGATCTTCTTCTTCTTCTTCTTTCGTGTGTCATCATCAGATGTCCAGATCAGTAGTGTTCAGCCACGCCCTCGTCTCAGGTCCCACATCGAAAAGGCCGGCCTCTGATGGTGGTTTATACAGGGGACAGGTGGTGATTATGTGGTCAGCGGTCTGCTCCGGCTCCCCACACTCACACGCTGCTCCGTCCGCCAGGCCCCACTTCCGCATGGATGCTTTATAGCGTCCGACACCAGTTCTCAGGCGGTTCAACAGACTCCATTGCCGGCGTGGCAGTTCTTCTCCTCTGATACCTCCTCCTGGGTCCTGGATGTAGCCATGGATGCGTGTTGGCCCAGCCGACTCCCACTCCCGCTTCCAGGCTGCCGCCAACCATGCCTCTGTAGACTGGTCCTCAGGGGTGGACCCGAGCAGATCTTGAGCCGCCTTGCTGTACGGCTGGCGGGACTTGAGTCTATTTGGAGGCAGTGCTGTTGTGGTGGTATTGTGCAGGATATGCCAGTGGTGTTTCTTGGCTTTCCTTGCTAGGGCGAGGGTAGCAGCCTCTCGTCGGAGGCCGGCCGGGGCAATTCCTGCTAGTACTGGCAAGTAGAACACGGGGGTGGGCTTCAGACAGCCAGTTATGGTCCTAAGAGCGTTGTTTATGGCAACGTCAACCTTCCTGGCATGTGGGCTCCTGCACCAGGCAGGGGCACAGTATTCGGCTACGGAGAAGACCAGGGCTTGCGTCGAGATTCTGAGCACGTTGGCGGATGCTCCCCAACTGGTACCGGCGAGACGTCGGATTAGTGAGACCCTAGATGTTACTTTGGCCGTCACTTCTTCAAGGTGTTGTTTGAAGGTGAGTGCTCTGTCCAAACGTACGCCAAGGTACCGCGGTGCTTGCTGGGACTCCAGACGATTGTTGTTAACGAACACATCAAGTTCCCTTCTTGCTTCCTTGTTGTTCAGATGGTAAGCTGCTGAGACCGTCTTGCCAATGCTCAGCTGTAGGCGCCACTTGCACAGGTAGGCTGCCAGGATTTCCATATCCTGGTTCAGGCCAGTTTCCATCGCCTCCCATGTTGGTCGCCCCATCATGATGGCCAGGTCATCGGCGTAGCCGTATTTCCGGGATGTTGTATCCGGTAGATCATGGATGTAAATATTGAATAGCATCGGTGCAAGGACAGATCCCTGTGGGACTCCATTCCTCAGCCTCCGGAGCCTGCTGCATTGTCCATCACTGGTCTTTAAGGTGAAGCTGCGGTTTGTGAGCATCTCCATGATGAATTTCACCATATGCCGGTCGGGGATGGTTTTTAGGAGCTTTAGGTGGAGGCCACGGTGCCAGACAGTGTCATAGGCGGCTGTAAGATCTATCAACACTACTCCAGCCTTCTCCTTTTGCTGAAAGCTGTCCTCAATATCCTGAGTCAGCAGTGTCACCTGGTCGACTGTTGACCGTCCGCGACGGAAACCGGCCTGTTCCCGTGGGAGCTGTGGGTCCACTATAGGCTCGATGCGGCTATGGATAATTCTCTCCAAGACCTTGAATGGGACGCAGAGCAGTGATATGGGCCTGTAGGATTTAGGGTCCTCGGCAGGTTTGTTAGGCTTCGGAAGGGCTATGACATCGGCACGGCGCCAGATTTTCGGGAGCTTGGATCTTCGATAGCATGCGGAGTAGAATAAGCAGAGCCATGCGGACGTACTTGCGCTCTGGTGGACCACAAACTCAGGGTGGATGTAGTCATGGCCTGGTGCCTTCCCTTGTTTGAGCTTCTTGATAGCCGCCTGGAGCTCAGCTGTTGTAAAATCTCCAGACATGTTGGCATCCACACTGGCTGCTCTACACAGGGAGGATACCTTGTGCGATACTGAACGGGCAAAGTTTTTATCTGCACCTGGGAAGCGGCCGTTCTTGAGGAGTTGGGACGCGATGGCATTTGCTGTTATTGGGCACTTGGGGACCGATGGTGTTCTGCCTGTCAGCTGGTTGATGGTCCTCCACGCCTTGCGGCTAGAATGGGTGAAGTCGATTGACTCAACAACTTCAGTCCACCTTGACCTTCGGGTAGCGTCCAGCTTCTGCAGGAGAGCAGTTGCAGACTCATCCACTTCTTCCCTGGAGCTTGCCTGCTGGTGGTCATGCAGGAGGTGGCTACACTCTTCATCCCATCCCGGGATGTAGTTTGCATTAAAGCCACGTGGGATGGTTTTTCTTGCTGCCCCAAGGAGTACTTCGCAGTAGGCTGCATATCCGGCGTCCACATCAGCAGAATCTGGGTCTGGGAGGAAGACTGATTTTCTTTCTGTCTCCTCTGTGAATGACTGCCAGTTTGCCTTTCGAAAGTTCCATCTCCGAACGGGTTTCCCTGCGACTGGCTGCACCAGAGATGGGACCTTTATGATGGATGGCCGATGGTGTGAGCGGGGGAACCTTTCCAGAACTTGTCTCTCGGGCTTTTGGGCCGTGTGACAGACGGCAAAGGCCAGGTCCGGGTTGGTGTGGGTGTTCCAACGTGCGGAAAAGAAGCTTGGCGGTTCTTTTGGGTCAAACAGCAGCAACGCATTGGCGCTGGAGGCCCATTGGCTTAATGTCTCTCCGTTTGGTGTTGTATGGCTATAACCCCAATCTGTATGTTGACAGTTGAAGTCCCCTGCGTAGATGGCGGGTGCAGGTGCCAGCGGGAGCGATGCCATGGTCAGCGTTGATGGTGGGGGCTTGTAGACATTGATGACCGATGTGGACTGCACTTTAGTAGACAGCCATTCAATGGATGAGCCTGGTGGGGATTGGCCAGTGGCTGTCCAGCTAAGGTCGTTCCTTACAAAGGTTGCAAGTCCATGCTGTTTGCTGTGAGTGGACCCAGCAAGTTGGAATCCTGGCAGCTTGAGGATGTTATCAGTGTCACAGTGTGTCTCCTGAAGGAGGACGGCTGCTACTTTGTGGGAGTCAGCGAGGTGGCGAGTGACTTCCAGTTTGGCGATGGTGAGGCCTTCTACATTGATCTGGAGCACTGACAGAACCTGGTGCTCGACGGTCGGGATGGCCACCCGTCCTGACGTGGACGTACGATGTCCCTCCGGCCTCTTGCGTCCCGGTCTGCCAGCTGGGTGATGACTAGTTGGCGACATTGGTTTCACAAGCGGGTCTCTCACCCTGACCTTGCTACTCACAGAGAAGACCACGTGAAGGTTGTCGTCCATCTTCCATGTTGATGACATGAGTGTAGACATACTGTGTAGCGATTTGCGTGATTTTAGGGCAACATCTGTAGGAGTAGTGTCCAAAAATGTGTTTTAAAAAATCGGCCTGAAGGTGGCGCTAAATGGGACAGATCCATGTTGATGACATGAGTGTAGACATACTGTGTACCTATTTGCGTGATTTTTGGACAAAAATTGTAGGTGCTGTGTCCATAAATGTGTTTTGCAAGAACCGGCCTCATGGTGGCGCTAGAAGAGGGTCATGTGAGAATTGATGGGTTGTGGTTGTGGTCTGGTAGGCAAGGAGTGTGTGTGACGGTCACAATAATTCAAGGCCTAAATGGGTTAAAGCACATATAACATGAATTTATTAGGGCTAGAATGTTGTCCTTCTCTCTGTGGTGTAAAAGGTGTCTCATTACCTGAGCCTCCACCTGCCAGCGGGAGATGGAAGTCTTGCCGTCGTAGCCGGGTTTGAACTGCAGGGTGACGGAGCGGGGCCCGATGTTGGAGATGGCTATGTTGGTGGGGGGGCCGGGAAGCTCTGTGCACACACATCAGAGAGAGAAAAATTATCAATTTAATCAATTTATTTAAAAATAAACAACATTCAAATGTAATCAGAAAACGCACATATCTCCTTGTATGGGCCGTGGATTTCCGTGCTCATACGGACACTCATACAAACACACAAAGCCAGACGTAGGAGCGGTTAAAAGTAATTGATTCGAAATCACGCTGTATTTTGGGTTAGGGTTCGAAAACACTAAAAACACTGAAAGAGGGGACAAATATTTAACTAAGATCCTCCTGGTTGCTGCGAAAAAAGCAATTACCAGGAACTGGCTCAAGGACATTACCCCGGACTACAAACAATGGAGGACAATCATGGACAATATTCAGGACATGGAACAATTAACCTTCAAGTTGAAAATAAAAGAAGAACTCCTTAATAAACAATGGGAAAAATGGTTAATGTATAAATTAAAAAAAAGAGATGCAAATATGAAAGTATACAATGTGAACCCCAATAGTATTGTATTTTTTTATTTTTGGTTTTACTGTATTTATGTTCGTTATATAAAAATGCAATCTTTAATAAAGACAAAATAAATAAAAAACAATGAAAGAATCTGATCTACAAGCTCACACTGAATCATCACAGTGCGACGCATATGTGAGCTTCTGGATCGGTAATTTTCAATATTTTTGCACGACACTGTTACATGACAGGTAAAGTATACTTAAGTGGTTATTAGATCCGTTGAAATGTTTAAAAATAATAAAATAAAAAAGGGCTTCTGGATTCTTTTTCTTCAAAAAACCTTAGAAGGATTTGAAAATATTCAAAGACTTGTATATCTGCTATTTTTCAATAGTTAAAGCGCAAAATAATGCGTTCCCAGTCTGGGTTAAACCCCCTCCCTCTATGAAGAACATTCATGGGGGACCCGCAGTGAATCCTTGTAACCAGGGGCCAGAATTTGGTGTGACACCTCTGGTTGGAGGGATGGAGAACGCTGAATAAACATTCATTCACACTTGAGCAGCCAAGGTTGTCAGACGTCCACTCATTACAACAGGATCAGCAAGAGAATAATTGATAGTTGCAACTCTAGAAAAGAGTAAAAAGAAAATATGAAAGTACAGTATAACAAATAGTGTTGTGCTCAATTCAATGCCCACTGTCTCTGAAGCACTGCAGAGCTTACTAGTAGGCTACTGTATGTGTGCCAAGGATATCAAATATGTAGGCATACACACATCGACATCTAAGAGAATCTTGTACTGATTTGTGTCTTCTAAATGCCGCAGGGAACGAGACAGAACGGTAACAAAAAGCCTTGTAACTTTTTGCTGCAGTACAAACTTTTTACATTATTTTGCCCTCACATCACACCAGTGGTGGGGGGCAAAAAAGTATTTGATGTTTTACTTGAGTAAAAATTGCAATACTACAATGTAGAAAAAGCTCTGCTCCAAGTAAATGTCCTGCATTCAAAATGTAGAGAGTACAAAAGTATTGGCATCAAAATATACTTAAAGTACCAAAGTAAAAGCAGTTTTTAAAAATGCGTCAATTTGTTTTCCAAAATAGCCGGTCCACAAACATTAAAACACGTTGTCAGGTTGTAGTTTGGCTATTTTTAAATAGCTGAAGTATAAATACAGGCATAGGGATTCAATGGTTAAGTAACTTGTAACTGAAGCTATCAAGACATTGTAATGGAGGACAATATTTGCCACTGAGATGCAGTGGAGTATATTGTATAACTCATTGAGTGCCTATCCCGAATTAGTTCGGGATATACATCGCATCCCAGAGTGCCTATCCCGAACTAGTTCGGGATATTAAAAAAAAAAAAAAAAAAAAAAAATTGAATTTTTTTTTTTGACATTTTTTTTTTGGACCCCATCAAATCTAGTGAACATGATTTCAATCGCGATTTTGCATGTTCCACCCCCATACAACCCCATCTAACATACAGGGCAGCCATGTTTGTTTACATAACATGTAAAACATAATGGCGATTATCTCAAGAATGCCTGAACGGATTTCCAATCGGATTTTTTTGTTTGAAAGCTGTGAACAAACTGCACAAATCCACTCCAATGCAATCCAGGATTGCATTGGATTTTTTAGAGCTCATTCTTCTCTGTTTTTTTCCCATGCATGAGGTGTGCAAGGTTTAATCATGGCTAAGTTGACGAAAATAAGGCTTCTAAAATGCTTGGTAGCCAATAGCTAACTTCAAGCTAACTTCATCCTCTTCCTGTACATGCACAAAGGAAAGTGTTCAGGCAAGTCATGGCTGCAGGGCTTCTGCATATACCAGCATATCTCTATGGGATTTTCTATGGCCACTGGGCGCCCTCTAGTGGTGAAAGGGTGGCACTATAAAAGGCATGGTCACACCCAACTTTATTCTACCTATGAGAGTGGATTCTGCCAATGCATTTCAATGGGAATGGAGCGGTTTGCTGCCATTTATGGTTTTCTGCATTCCCATTGAAATTAGAGATGGGACGTTCGCGAACGAATCGAGTCTTTTGAACGGCTCTTTGAAATGAACGATGGGATCCGGTTCGCAGTAGCCCTGGGAGCCGTTCCTTTCTAATGAACACAGTGGTGTAAAAAGTACTCAAATTCTTTACTCATTAGTAAAAGTATCAATACTGCAATGTTGAAATATGCCACAACTAGAAGTTCGGAATTCAAAATGTAAAGTAGTAGGCTACACAAGTATTGGTATCAAAATGTACTTAAAGTACCAATAGTAGAAAGTACTCATTATACAGAATGTTTTCCAAGGAATACAATTTAGAAAAATCATTAGAAAATAGCGTTGCGACGCATTAGGAGCTTGTAGATCGGCTATTTTCAAATGGCAGAAATGTATATATGGCAGAAATGTATAATAGGGTTTAAGTAGCCTGATTTGTAATCATAGTCAAAATCTACAAAGTAACTAAAATGAGCCAGTCTTTTGAACAGCTCTTTGAAAGGAACGGATCCCAGAGATCCAGCTCACTTCAAAGAACCATAAATCCCATCTCTAATTGAAATGCATTGGCAGAATAAAGGTGCGGTGTGAACCTGCCATAAAACATTGAGAATTTTACTCTTTACTCAAGTAAAACAAACTAAAAAAAACAGTATTTGAGTAAAAGTACTTTGTTACTTCCCACCACTGAGTGCAACTTTTTTCATTTCCCCCACACGAAAACAGGCTTTGATTGATTTGTGTGTCAGAGGCTGCAGTGGATGGAAATTCAATCACCCCACAGCGCTCTCTTGTGGCCACAGGGATTCGGCAGGCGAAACTAGTGAACTTGACTTAATTCCCTCTCCTCTCTCTCTCTCCCCTGTGCTCTGAAACTCCAGCTCTAAGACTGGGAGGCAGATTAGATTCTGGGAGAGCGAGAGAGAGAGAGAGAGAGATACTTTACACACAATATACCAAGGCACCAGACAATACTATGAATGTCAATTACATTGCAGTTATCTAGAGATATGATTGCACCTGATATCCCCTACTGTTTATATATTTAGCTGAGCCAACAATGAGAAATGATTTATTATTATTCCTCCGCCCACACAATTGGGGGAAGCAGAGTACTGTCGGGTGGAAACCTTGAATGTCAACAAGACGAGTTGAAATATGTACAGCAACAAGATAAAAAAGCAACTGTCCGTGTATGCATGCATGTGTGCAACTCCTCGTTGTAATTAGAACGGCAGACTCACTCCAAATCTTCCATCATAATCTGAATGAAGACTATCACCTCTTCATACTCCACCTTAGGCCGTAGCATGTCAGTGGTTCTCAAACCTTTTCATGTGAAGGACCCCCAAAATGATATTTATTTTGCCACGGACCCCCATTCAACATATTTAGTTCCAGGGACCACCCAGAAGCAAAACTTGAGTTACAAACGTTCCCTTTGAAAATACATAGGCCTATATTCAAAGATTTGCACACATTTTTACGACTTTTTCAAAAATAGCAGATCTACAAGCTCGCAGTGAGCTTGTATGTCTGCTATTTCTCACTGGTTAAAGCATTCAATAGGTCTAGGCCTAAATGGGCTAGAGATATGATTGCACCTGATATCCCCTACTGTTTATATATTTAGCTGAGCCAACAATGAGAAATGATTTATTATTATTCCTCCGCCCACACAATTGGGGGAAGCAGAGTACTGTCGGGTGGAAACCTTGAATGTCAACAAGACGAGTTGAAATATGTACAGCAACAAGATAAAAAAGCAACTGTCCGTGTATGCATGCATGTGTGCAACTCCTCGTTGTAATTAGAACGGCAGACTCACTCCAAATCTTCCATCATAATCTGAATGAAGACTATCACCTCTTCATACTCCACCTTAGGCCGTAGCACTTGCCATAGCCTTGATGACCTTGCAGGCTTATGCAAAGGCTAAAATGCAGTGGCGTCAGTTCAGAAAAAGCTAAGTTATGGCAACATGACTGGTGTCTTAAAACACCAGTCATGTTGCCATGATACCTTAGCAACAGGCATGATGCATTTATTTTAAGAAGTTCATTCTATTTTTCTCCCCTTTTCTACAGTTTCTTGGGCTGGATATGGCAGCCTGGAACGGTTGTTCAAGTGCAGCTAAACTTGGCATGTTAGTAAATGTGCCACAATTAACAATAATGCATGTGGGGGGGTCTCCGAATTATTTTGGGGGGTCCCCAGGTGATTAACTTAATGTGAAACATTGTTTTCTCGCTCAACAGTGAACAAACCAACAAGTTTAAGTGTATAGAGGGTATCTGCATATTTTCTATAGTGACAATTTAAGGACTTTTTAATGTATCTAAAATGACAAATTAGACATTGGTCAAATTGTCAAATATAAGAGGCTGAAATTGTGAAAATAGTCAATCAACATGCTCACAACGCCTCGCAACAAAATGTAATGCCTCAGCTCTTAGTGCTCGTCAGGGTGGGGGAGGGGTGGGGGGGGGGTCCCCGGTAAAAATATGATTATGTTGGTCGCGGCCTGAAAAGGTTGAGGACCACTGACGTAAAGGATGATTGTGACAGGATGCGTTCTCAGCCTTACAAAATCTGTTATTTTCGCTGCACGCCACTCGCGTGCAACCAAGTCTAAATAACGCATAACTAATGGTTGGGGTGAGACCTGACTTTCCCTAATTTGGCCTAAAACGCAGGTCCTCACCCATACTAATGTAATCCACAGATTTACGTGCCTCCGTCGTAAAAAATTACACGCCTCCGTCGTAAAATAAAATTAAAGCCCTTCACAATCTAAATCATTTGCTTGATCACCCCGGCGATGCATTTAGCTGCCGCCTCGGTCGGGTGGAAATGTCCCAAACTGTTACTTTTCAGGATTCAAATTCAAAAGCATCAAAAGCAGCAGATCTACAAGCTCGAAACATGTCATTTTGCACCACGTTTTAAGCTTGCGGATCTGCTACTTTTGATGCTTTTGCGTGACGCTGTAGTATGATCAAGTAGGCCATTAATTTACAACAAAAAAAGTGAGCGGTGGATTTAGGCAGTTCATTTCATTAAGTTATACTGTGTGTGTGTGTGTGTGTGTGTGTGTGTGTGTGTGTGTGTGTGTGTGTGTGTGTGTGTGTGTGTGTGTGTGTGTGAGAGTGTGAGCCTGGGCTGCTCAACAGCGCCACTTGGTCACCCAGCGGTATTGCAGCTCATGCTACATACAAAGTTGCATACATACACACACAGTTGTGCATAGGAGACGGTGTTCCACTGCTCCAAAAACACACACACACACACACACACACACACACACACACACACACACACACACACACACACACACACACACACACACACACACACACACACACACACACACACACACACACACACACACACACACACACACACACACACACACACAAAGTTAGAAGAGATGGAGATGAGAGGTTCCGGCCCGACAGCAAAGAAACAGTATTTCTCCGGGTGGGTGGGTGGGGGGGGGGAGTTACGGGCGGACCAGGTGCTATCTTTACACATACAGTAAAGTGCAAGTAATCACCATTCGGGGGCCTATAACGGCCCGCTCCACGGTCCCCAGCCCTTCAATATAACGCTCTTTCATTTGACAGCCTCCTCAGACGGATCGTAGAGTCGGGGAGCGCCGCATAGCGCCAGCGGCTCCCGGCGTAATTGATTGCGGCTATTGTAATTCTATCATGCAATTTAGTGGCCTTTTAATGGCCGACCGTAAAGAAACGAAATGGAAATGATCCCGCAGGGTTCCCCGGATGGAGCGGGGGATGGGAGGCGGGGAGGACTTTTAGTTTTATATTTGCCGAAACGATTATTCGATCTGATTCGCAGTGGTGGAAAAAGGTACTCAAGATCTTTTACTTTTTAGGTAAAAGTAGCAATACCGCAACGTACGGTAGAAGTACTCTGTTACAAAAGTCTGGTATTAAAGATAAGTATTGGTGTCAAAATATAGTTAAAGTACCAAAATCCTGCAACAAAATTTCAAATTTTGAAAAATACAGATCGACAATCCCACAATGCATTGCAATGTTACGTCGCAGCATTAATTCGCACTGGCTGAAGTGGTTAATGTAAGTTTTGTAAAAAAAGCCCAGGTGTGTGTGTGTGTGTGTGTGTGTGTGTGTGTGTGTGTGTGTGTGTGTGTGTGTGTGTGTGTGTGTGTGCATTCATTGGCTATGTGCTTTATGATGCTGCTAATGCTGTGGCAGCGGGCTGCGCGGGGGCCAGCTGGGGATTGGGTTTCATTGCGTCTGGCGCCAGATGACACAAGGCGCGCTCAGCCGGCCGCTGAGACGTTTTAAATCTGCTGGGTTCGCACTTCACAGTCAGAGCAATACGCCACTAGTGGCATGATAATATCTACCTCCCCGCGTACGTGGGTGGTGTGCACTGAAAATATCCAATCTCTAAACTCAATCTGTAACAGTGTGATGCCTCGTTGTGAGCGTGCAGATCTGACATTTTTGGCTATCGTTCCCCCCCAAAATACGGATGACTGGGATTCAAGTGGTTAAAAACATGTGAAAACAGGCATGCGGGGCTGAGTAGGTAGAGAGGCCGCCTGGGAAGGTCACAGGTTCGATTCCCGGCCCCCGCCAATGTGTCGAGGTGCCTCTGAGGAAGACAGACAGTTAACCCCTAACTGCTCCCCCCACTCGGGACGTGTTCAACTGAGAAGCGAAGCTGGAAACTGAAATTAGGTGTAATTCATAGACTGTAAAAAAAATATGGACGATGCGAAGCCATTGGTTTCTATGCGGCGAAAATTACGTTTTTTTGTCCCTTGTATGGGTGTCACCATCATTGTTTGAATGGTACCCCAGGAATCATAAGGAATGCTATTGGCTGGAAATAAAGCACACGAAGAAGAACACAGCCGGCTCGTATCAGTTTAGTTGGCCACGCCCCCCGCAACTTTATCATCAATTTTAACATAAATGGGACCATATTTGCACAAAACGTATATCATGGTAATTGAAAGGCAGTTTTTCACTAGCGACAGGAACCAAAAAGTATTTATGACGATGTTTATTAAGGTTAGAAAATCAAAAAGGAAAATGAATGGTGTCCAGTGGAGAACAAATCTTTTTGCTACCTCGTGGGGGGAAAACAGCGCAACTAGCGGCCAATCATGGGATCTTTCTCTTCCGGGAAAGCTTCATGAATAATCCAGGCAACAACACCCCTGGTGTAATTATAATTATTAGAATTCCATTTTAGGCTCAACGACAGATAAGAGAATTAAAAACACAATTCTGCCAGATTGGGGACAGATTGCTGTCAGTAACAAACTCAATGCTCCGTGAAGCACAGTAACTTGACAGAACTTGGGTACTGTGCTTGTACGTTGGTATCTGCACTTTAATTGAGTATTTGTGTTGTTTGATTGTACGTAATATTTCACCAAGAGCGTCTATACCAGTAGTCCAACGCGGGCCGCAAATGGCCCGTGGGCCGCCTATTGGGGAACCCTGGTCTATACTTTGTATAATACTAAAGTATTATTGGTTTGGTACTTCCCCCACTGTCAGCGCTCTCTCACTGCAGGGTTTCGATTAGCCAGTGATTAGCTGGTCCCATGCAGATCTAAATGGATAGAGTGGCTGAAATCCCCACGTCTCTAATGAGGCGACGGCGGGAGGCTTTTTGCTGAGCACCTGATGTTGAAAAATGACCCGCCGCCACAAACTTTTCTGCCTAATTAGTTCAAAATATGTTTTTAGTTTTTAGTTTTTTTGGTGTAGCACAGGTTTTAGCCTGTGGGGAGGGATAATTCGTTTTGTGCATTTGCATTCGCTGGCATTTTTCTTTCTTTCTTTCTTTCTTTCTTCTTTGAGCGATTGCTCAATAACATTTGCCTGTGGGGTGCAGTGGTGCACAGAAGCAGACAACAAGCAAGGGAGCTTGGGTGGCACGGTGCCCATCACCACCGCAGTGTCTTGGACTTTGAACCCACCGTGGTGCAAGTGGCCAGGTGGGCGAGGGTGATCCGGATCAGAGCTGATGGCACTCCCAGCTAGGGATGGAGATCGTTAATTTTTATTGATAATGAGCACCTTATCGATCCTGCTTATTGAGCCGGGCTTTTATCGAGCCCACTATTGAGCCGCGTCTTATGATATTTTGTGGAAAGATGTGAGATACCATCTATGAAGATGACAATTGATAAAAGTATCAAATATTATCATTAAATATCATAAATAAATCGTTCATTAGTGTGCAATGTGTTTCATATATTATGAATAGTACTGTAATCATTTCTTGATCGCCTCTTGTCTTGATTGTTTAAACATGACGTCATGGGTCGCTATGCTCGATAACAAGCTTGATAGGCCCAAAGCTTAATGATACCGGGTACTCAATAAATCTGTTATCGACTTTGTAACGGACCCTTGTTTCAAGCTCCATTCCTACTCCCAGCTCCACCAAGTACCTGCAACCAAAAAATAAGAAAAAAGTAGGAGCCCCAAAACACGTACCTGGCGGGACGCCAGAGGAGATGGTGGAGGACGACAGCTGCCCCTGGCCCTTGGACGTCATGCCGGCCACCTCGATGGTGTAGGTGGTGAGGGCGGTCAGCCCGGTCACCCGGTACTCCAGGGTGACGTTGGGCAGGTAGTGGGTCACCCTGGTGTTGGTCCGGTTGTATTCCTCCCACGAGATACGGTACCCTGGAGAGAGAGGGGAGGGGAGGGGAGGGGAGGGGAGGGGAGGGAGACTTTGAGGCACTTTGAGTGACAAACGTTGGGACAAACGCTCACCCCCAAATACGATTTGGTCGTTGTCGGGTGGAAACCTTTTATGTCCGAAACCGTTCGTTTAGTATTTATCATTTTAAAAATGATCTAAACTAGTGAAAATAGCAGATCTACAAGCACACAATGCCTCGCACCGCAAGGCGTTGTGTGCTTGTCAGATGTCAGATGTCATAGAAGTCATAGGACTTTCACATAACGAATAACTGAGTAAGCATGTTTGGGCTCTCACAGCATATCTCCCTATATAGTACATGGATCTCCATATATGGTAGAGCTTTGGGGTCCAGGAGCGCCGAGGGCCAAGCTAACAGAAAAATTATAATTAAATGAACGTCATTAAAACAAAATAAATCTAATAAAACACATTAAATCTGGGTTATGATTGCATTCCCTCAACCCACCCTCACCACTCGCCACCAGTGTTCTCTCACCCTCTCAATGTTAAAGCAATTAACAGCTCCATATTTTGCCATCTCAACATCATCATGTGATTCTATTATGCTTCAGGTACCATTCCTCGCTGCCTGATAAGTGATAATTGTGAATGTTCCGCACGCACACTCAATCCTGTTACATTTCACAATTTTAAAGATGTGATGATCAGTGTTGCCGGCGCACGCACGGGTGAACATTTCTATTTCCTCATAATGTGAGAGAGTTCTCAGAAAGATTTTGCATGGCCTTCGGCTGAGCAGTGCTCCAGATTTACAATAAAATCTTGAGGTTGACTTTTTGGGAAAAATTAAGCTATTATGCTCTGTAGCAAACAAAGGCTTAAAATGTCATTATCCCTCTTTAACCACCACAAATCGACAGACTTTTGCAAGTAATTAGCTTGAAAAAGAATGAAAAAACTGTTAACGATCATATCACACCACTTGTCGTGGTTGTGTTAAGTTTCAATTTCTGTTTCTTCTCTGCCCCACACCTTTTTACTGTTGTACGCTACAGGCTTGCCTGCCAGTGAGGAGCCCATATCGGGATGAGGACATAGAACTCTCTGTCTGACTCCTGTGCACGGTGCGAGCACAGCGTGCCTACATGTGTGCATTTGCACAGAACAGCTGAAATAGTATGAGTCAACTTGTGACTAGATCTGCATTAGAAAATATCTTAATGACCTTAATATGTGATTAATATTAATTGTACTCAGGTTTACGTGTGTGTAAATAGTAGCAGGAAACATGTTTGTATAGGAAATGACTAGTCTTTAGGTTAGTTTTAGTCTTTGTAAATCTTCTCAAGGAATGCTGTGTTGCTTTTATACCGTGTATGAAGACGCTCACCGGTAAACCCATGCAAAGTAGCCATGTGACGCGTTCTAGCGTGCACTCGTTCTAGGGGGATGCATTCCAGCGTGCGCGCGCATGCACCGTACCCGTGCCGTACCTGCGCGTGAAAGATTACTGGCCACACGCCGTGGTGTCCTCTGAAGTGTCCACAACACCACTGGTCCTGACCCAAGTATCAGTATTATGTGAGGTTTTGGGAGTGAGAGAGTAGAGGAGGGTTTTACCCGTCAGAATGCCGTTCTTCTCGTTGGGCTCCCTCCAGCTGACTTTAAGAGAGGTGTCCAGGATGTCCGTGAAGCTCAGGTGACCCACAGCGCCGGGGGCTAAAGGTAGGGAGACACACAAATACACAACAACAACAACACGGTCAAACAAACACACATTTGGCTTGTAAACCAAAAAAAAGAAACATCATGGTGGGGTTCCGTTGTGTCTACAAGCTCACGTATACTATCTATGCTTTTTTTTTTATAGACAATTCTTACCCCGTTTTCAATGAATTCCTCCCCACACACACTGTGTGGTCACTGCTGTTGTATCCTAATGACTCACCTGCACCACAGTGGATTCGAAACGACAACCTTGGTGGTGGTGCAGCAGGGACTTTTCCACTGCCCCATGAAATATGCAATAAAAGATTTAAAAAAGAGAGATATATTGCCCACATTAACTCAAACTCTGCCATCAAAATACCCCTTTGTACCCCTTCTCTGCCATGCCCGTAGAGCCCGTAAATGTAATAAAAATGAATTAAAAAACATTTTTTTATCGAACCGAACTAAAATAGGCCGGAACTAATGCTCCGTGATCGGTTTCTACACGGACACATTATTGAGCGGACAACTTTAACATTGGAGTCCCTGAACCGGAAGCGGAAGTCCGTCCTCTATTTTGGCCCGTTAACTTTCTGTCTGCACTCCGCGGCTTACAGATGGAGAACTTATTGATCAATTGAAAAAGTTTCAACGGATTTGAGAAGCTGATGGAATACGCGAACACACGATGCATAAGCAGTGTCCGATCACGCACGATGGGAACTGGACGAGCGCCCACGTTAACAGGTAGGAGAAGCCGGCAGTGAAAGACATAGAGAAATTAACGGGCTTTACGGCCGTAAACTACAAATGAGTTAATGAACCCTGACTGTTGGCTCGCTCCGCCAAAGTAGAGCTATAGCTTTCTTGACGCGATGGGGTTGTGGTGGGTTCGATCCCGGGGCGCCACACTCGTTCGTTACAACATATCTTATGATTTTGTGTCTTATGCCGTATATTCTTCCTGTCTGAGACACTAAGGAGGAACTCCTATAAAGAAGAGGCTGATAACAAGGTGCTGTAAGAGTTTCTAGGTGTCTCACAGAGAACTTGTCCCAATTATGGGTGAGAGGAGGCAGGGTGTAGCGGATCATTAGCAGCAACATCTGTACCAGCTCGGCTTCAACATGAATTATACATGATGGGATGGATGGCCCAGTGTGGACCTCTGTACTGAGGGACACTCATCTCCACTCCGCACCGCGGGAGTGACAGGGGCTGTGTGTGTGTGTGTGAGAGAGAGAGAGCTAAAGGGGTAAATAGGTGTGCGAATCGCGATTCCAGTTCATTGTCATCACTAAGCTATAACGGAGGCGCACCGTCTCAAGCGAACTTGAGCCAAATAGTGAGCTAAAGCTAGCGAGTAGCCGTGCCAAATGTTGTGAAGACACAGAATCGTAAATCATGTTTTGCAGAGAGCCTTTTTCCCCCAATTAACTGGCCAATCACAGTGCGTCATTGCACAAGCGGTATAGGCTTGATGCCTGAAAGTCAAGTGACCACCGTCTTTCTCGATAGCGCGCGACACAATCGCAGCACGTGCGACGGAGTGACAACTTAAGCCCAACCACACCAATGATTCGCCATGCAACTCCTCGCAACCAAACAGTCTGCGATGTTGCATGTAGTTGCACACAACCGTTATCCCCAATGGCAGTTCCAAGGAGGTGCATTGGTGAGGAGTGTCCTCAAAACTGTTTTGTAGCAAGGAGATGCGACTATACTGTACTGTAGTTGCATTGGTGTAGATGGGGCTCTATAGGCGGTGTGACTCACTGTCCTCGTGCGTGCGCAGGGCCCTGGCGGGGCTGCGGGGCCCGTCCCCCGGCGTGGTGAAGCACAGCACGGAGGTCTGATACTCGGTGAACTTCTTCAGGCCCGGCACGTAGCCCACATGCACGCTGTCCTGGAAGTTGGGCCGCACTGTCACCGCGCTCACATCGTCCTCGTGGCCGGGCTCCCATGCCAGCAGCTGAGAGAGAGACACAGAGAGAGAGAGACACAAAGAGAGAAACAGAGAGAGACAGAGACAGAGAGAGAGAGAGAGAGAGAGAGAAAGAGAGCGAGAGAGAGAGAGAGAGAGAGAGAGAGAGAGTATTTTGTCGTTGTCGGGTGGAAACCTTTTATGTCCATAATCGTTCGTTTTTATCATTGTCATTTTAAACCGATTTAAGTACGTGAAAATAGCCGATCTACAAGCACACAGCGCCTTGCGGTGCAAGGCGTTGTGTGCTTGAAGAACTGCTGTTTTCACTAGTTATGTGTGACAGTTTTGTGTGACAGTCTTGTACGATGAAGCAGGGCTTTACTTTACGAGAAAACATATCACATTTTTAAACTTGGAGATACAATGTTTCTGCCCGACAGTGATGATTTTACACTAGGAGAAATACAACAATGTGCGAACACAGCAGCGAGATTTGTGAACTGATTTGTGATAAAAGAAGGCTAGGGAATGGAATACTTCACATGCAGTATAAATAGAGCTGCTACCTTTAAACACATTTTAAATATGAGGCTATTTTTTTGTATACTATTTAAAATCATTTTGAGGAAAAAAATGCTATTTGTTCCAAAGCGACTGCAAAAGACCGCTGCTATTTGTTTCAACAAGCTTTATACACTAACATGTACTATAACAACAACATGTTACATATCTCTGATTACACAATGATGTACCTCCTTCAACTGTATATGTGTGTCCCCCTTTTCAACAGTTGGAACCTGGCATATATGTTTAAATAGCATGCTATCTAAATTACATTTTAACATTGTGGAGAAACAAACAACAAGTAACAAAATCATGAGAACAAAATGGCAGAGTGGCAAAAAAAGCGAGGATGAAAATGACATATCAGACAAGTGCAAATGCTTTCTCCCATTAAATCACACTTTTGTCTCTAGCTTCGTCGTGGTGTGAAGTCACGGCAGAGCCATTTGGCAGCTGAAGCTGTCGCATGCATTCAGACTGACATCAGCTGAATGCATCCCGTACTGAATGCAGACATTACAGCATGTTGCTATAGAAGGTAGACTGAAGTGTAGGTAATAATAATTAGTCCCTAGAGCCCCTGAATCTTGATTGATTGATTGAAGACTTTATTAGAAGTTTGCAAAGGAAAAGGTACAGTTTCATGACGGTACAGTTCACTGGTACAAGGTCTACTAAAAGGAGATCCTAGAAAAGACTAAGCTTATTTCCATAGGAAACCATTGAAGTATCTCATATACAGGGACGGCGGGAGGGGGGGGGGCGGGGGAGGGCTCTAGCCCCCTCTAGTGGAGGCTTAGCCCCTGCTCAGCCCCCCCTCCCCACAGACCCAATTGTAATGAAAAATATTTACAGAATAAATAAATAAAAGATAATAAATATGTGAAAGAAAATGGACTTGCTTCTATGTAAAATCATACAATAAAATGTATTTTCTATAAAGATAATTCTTTGCTATGAGTCTGCATGTCACATGATCTTGCGTGCTGCTAGGGGTAGTCTTGGATTGGTTCCTGAAAATGTAACACTATTTAGTCTACTTCCTGGTGGCTGTCAAAACTATAAACAGTCAGTCAGTGTGTGATGCGGCTAGCAGCAGGGCTAGTCATAGTATGAGATCCCATAACTCTATGTATGAGACAGACAAAACGGCGGAGATTTTTGCAGCAGACAACCACAATATCACCGCTCACGGCGTCACGCGCATCAAATACCGAAGTGTTGAAACGGCACATCTGCCGGCAGTGCGAGCCCCAGACACACACACGCTCCCAAGAATAGGAACGCTCCAAATTGTACACGAGCACATAGTAGCCTACGACGTCCTTTATTATACAGTGCTCTGCCTCCCCAGACCCCCGCACCAACATGCTAACAGTGACCACCAAATGCTTGCAACAACAGCCAGAGAACCCACATACAGTGGTTAGCATGCAGTTAAGAGTGTCACCAGTTGGCTGCCTCAGTGGCAAACAGGTTTGGGCCCTGTTATGGCCCAAATCCGGCAAGTCTGGCTGACTATGGCTTGTGTGCCACACATCTTCAACGAGCCATCAGTGTCTCTAGTACACTCTACATCATAACAGCTGGGTTTCTCATAGTGAACTAGGGTGCCCAATAACACCAGTCCAGGGTGCCTCAGAATACTTTGATAATATTTAGAATGTATCAATATTACTTCAGTTAAACCAATTCAGACCCTCTAATGCCTCATGCTTGCTTTGTAAAACACCCCTGAGTTGCACTGTACTTGAGTTATATTTATAAACCAATTCTCTTCACCAAAAATAGCCAATCTACAAGCTCTTGTAGCATCTTGTAATGAGCTTTTAAATCTGCTACTTTTGGTGACTATCCCCTTAGAATAGGGATGCTGAGGTTTAGTGATTGAATGCCAAGTTTATTTTAAATCTGTCCTAATGAAAGATTCAAGGGAGCCTCCGCACACTCAAAAGTGAGCAAAATCATGTTCTTTATTTTCAGTTATTAAAGTGCAAGCTTTTGGTCATAGACCTTCAGGCATGCAGCACCTCGATGAGCGGTGGTCCTTTCACTATTAATCTGTCCTAATGGAAGCAGATATTTTCTCAAGTTGTTGTATGTTTGTTAGGCGTATTATGGACAGTATTTGTTATTATTCCAAATAATAATACATATGCTGTATTTGCATAAAGCAAGTATACTATTTGTCTACTCCCATGTTGATATGAGTATTAATATCTGTTTAAGGTAGATTTAGAACAAATACAAAATATGCGATTAATTGCGATTAATCGTGCGATTAGCTATGGACAATCATGCGATTAATGGGATCACATTTTTTAATCGACTGACAACCCTATTATTAACAATAAACAATTTGTAACGTGTATTTTCTTTATGTGGCCCCTTAAATTAGGATCATTGAATCTCGTTTGTTGTATTAGTGTTATTCATTATTATTTGTTGCCAAAATTCATTCGCCCCTGCTCTAAAAAAGTCGGCTCCCCCATAGCCCCCCCAGTCATAATTTTCTGGAGCCGTCACTGCTCATATACCATTGAAAGACAGACGGATCGTGACTCCTACATGCCAGGGAAACGTTAGGAACAATGTATTTGTACATTCAAGCACGCAGCAACTGTGGCATGGAATGGGTTACCTGCCTGCAGACCATGAGAATAACACGAATCCTAGGATTCTTTCAAATCCAACCCTAAAGGGATGGTTAAGGCAAAGCAGATTCTGGGGCCTAGACATGGTCTGGATCAGTGTTCATTTTAACAGCTTTTATATCTGCTGTTTTCAGAGCGCAACACCGTCTGTCTTTGCATAACCGAACATAACATGACTTGTCTTTTAGTTGTACCGGATCTCTTCTCCACTAGTCATTCCCTGACATTTTAGTCTATAGTTTTTATTTGTTGACCAAATTGTCAATATACCATACCTAGTCTTAGCTTTATGAAAGGACCGCCTTGGAATCGATTGATTGATCATTAAGATAAACCCAACTGACCGCTGAAATGTGGCCCGTGGAAGCTTTTAAGATTTTCAGGTGGGACCCTTAGATAATTGGTTCTCAAAGTGGACCCCCAGGGGTCCTTGAGGGAGTTCCAGGGGGTCCCCAGCTAAATGATAGTTAGGAACCAAATGGACCCTGATGGATCTGTAACTCAGAGAGTGTACAAATGGAACCATTCTGTACACTCTCAGGGTTAAATTAACATTGACTTTACGAAATAGATTGGGGTCTCAGAGAATTGAAATTAAAATGGTTGGGAATCACTGCTAGAGATGTGAAAATCTTCTGTTATGGGGGTCCCTGGCATATCTTTTCAAATGGGGGGTCCACAGGCTAATAAGTGCCAATTAATTGTGGGTCCTTCACATGAAAACGTTGTAGAACTGCTGCCTTAGATGGACGGACGGACGGACGGACGGACAACGGACGGACGGGTGGAGGAATGGATGCATGCATGGATGCCTACTTCAGTTTCCTCTCCCCATAACCCCCCTTCTCTCTCTTTCTCTCTCTCTCTCTCTCTCTCTCTCTCTCTCTCTCTCTCTCTCTCCTTCATAGTTCCCTGTCTGCCCTACCACCCCCCGCCCCCATCTCTCCGCTCCAGTGGTCTCTCACTGGGGAACTGGCCCTTATTTAACATTCACAACCAGTATACAGTAGGTGACCCTGGCTGCCAGCGGAGAGTTAGTACCCTGAGATTTATACATGGTCGCCGCACGGAAAAACAGCAGATCTACAAGCTGACGACGTGTCCACGCCGCGATGCACCGTGAGCTCGTAGATCGGCTAATTTCGGTGAATCGCAAACGGCACAGCACTAAGTATAACTCACCCTCTGAGGCGTGCAGAGAGCCATTTCATACACAAACTGGCGCACGTGCACACACACACACACACACACACACACACACACACACACACACACACACACACACACACACACACACACACACACACACACACCTGCGAGGTAGCGGGGAATAAAAGTCCCAAATCGACATCCGAACTCCCTCCCTCCCCAAAACAAACAAACAAAACAAAACAACGGCGGCATCACTCATTCTAAACATGCTTCCACCGAGAAGGAGAACGGAATTCCATTACGGCCCGGGGGTCTCTTAAGATCCCCCCGTGGACCACTGTGTTCATTTCAATGAAGTGCACGCCAGAGAGAAAGAGAGAGAGAGAGAGCCGGCGACATTCAAACGTCCATGACAAAATAATGAAGACATTCATCACTGCACGGCCTCGGCCACGTTCCACCGAGGAGGGGGGAAAGAGAATATACATATTTATATATAGTAGCTGTGGTGAGAGAGAATAAAGGAGTGGTAGTGAAGAGCTTTCAAACAAACAAACCAACAACACACCACCTGTGACTTCACCTCCAGTACTGGAGAGGGAGAGATGTGTGAGCAGACTGTTGACCGCTTTCAGCTTTCAACATGAAAGAATTCCCAAAACATAAAGAGGAAAAACATCCCCTTGGGGTGTTCGAAAAATGAGAATATAGCCAATCCACGAGCTTGTTATGATACAATGTGTTGTGATGCAACACGTCGTGAGCTTGAATAAATACAAAAGACAATATAAGTATTGTATACAATATACTGTATAGTATTCATTTTCATACAATACTATCGCATAGGCCAGTGGTTCTCAAAGTGGATTCCAGGGACTCCTTTAGGGGGGTCTGAATGGACCCATACAAGTCTGTAGAGTTACAAGCAGAGTTACAAGTCTGTAACTCTGACAGTGTACAAATGGAACCAAATGGACCCGTCCATTTGGTTCCATTTGTACACTGTCAGAGTTAAGGGGAGACCTTGACATTTAAAAGTTTGAGAAACACTGGCATAGGCTAAAGTGGTTAATTGCAACAGTTCTGTCGGGAGTGAACTGGAGAAAATGACGATGATGATGACGATGATGATAAAGGTGATGGTTATGATGGTGATGGTGATGATAATGATGATGATGTTATCATCACCTTCACCTTCATGCTGATGAAGAGCTCACCTTGTATCCCTGGTTGATGCCGTTGATGAACTGGGGGTTGGGGGCGGTCCAGGTGAACCGGATGGTGGTGGAGTTGACCGCCTCCGCCTGCACGTTGCCGGGGGCGATCGTTGGCACTGGGGAGAGGAAGGAGAGGGGGCGGGTTACGTTTACATATTTAGTAGACAGAGAGACTCAAAATAATCACATACAAAGAATGCAGAGAGAACAGTGTAGTGCCTCAAGACACTAGGATCCCTGGCACACCATTAACCTACAGTAGCATCTGTCTAAAAACATATACTATCTAGATAATAATATTTACATTGAAACTATAGGATACCAGGTAAACAATGAACCTCTAAGTGACATTCCTAACATCTGTGGTCACAGGAAAAAATAATAACCCAAGAAACAAAATATGAGAACCAGTGGCAAAGATTGTGTACTGTATGTCTGCAGTCATTATCTTGGGATCTTGGGTCGCTGGCATTAACTGAGAGAGGTGGCAAAGAAGAGGTACAGGGGAGAGTGAAGTTCTTATGGGGCTGAGGTGGAGAGTAAAGTGAGAAAGGCAGAGAAGTGGAGCGAGACAGAATGATGGGAAGAAAGAAAGAAAGAAAGAAAGAAAGAAAGAGAGAAAGAAAGAAAGAAAGAAAGAAAGAAAGAAAGAAAGAAAGAGAAAGAAAGAAAGAAACAAAGAAACAAAGAAACAAAGGAAGGCAGACAGGAAGGAGACAGCATGACAGAACACCTTTCAGTCAGAGGAAGCCGTCACTAGGATGGGCCCAGCTGTGTCTATTGTGATGACGGTATTGATCTCGGGGTTGTCGGGGTCGGACCAGCGTCTGCCTTCACTCTGTCTCTTCCTGATGGAAACGTGTTCCCCGCGGCCGAAGACAATTTGCTCGTCACGGGTTATGTCTGATTTATACTCGCGTGACGCGTCGTCTATCCGCTGTTTGTTGGTAACCAACAGCGGATAGACGAGCGAGAGCTTGTCGATCTGCTGTTCGGTTGCGTGACACCCGCGTGCAACAAAGTATAAATCGGGGCATTGGTTCTTTTGCGACGCACTGTCCTGCCTGCGAGTTTGGACGGCTGGGGACGGATTTGACGCTATAGTTGACGTCTCCGGGGTACCTGCGACGTCGCATGCTGACTGGGGACGTGACGGTTCATGATTCGATCCCTATCTGTTAACTCTGAACAGCGCTGGTACGAGCTGAAACAGACATGGCAACGTTCGGCGGGCATCCTCTACAGTATACAGCTATGCCTTGTATTTGAGAACGACAGTTCCAAGCATTCCAGTGTGGGGTGAGTTATCGGTACGTAATAAAATGACATGACAGGGCTCTCCAATCACATCAAATGTTTGCCGTTTGGCAAACATTTGATGTGATGGGAGAGGCCTGTTTGGTCTTATCTTGCCCCATGGCGGCCGGCTTGCGAGGGGAGAATGCGTTGGAAAGTGCCACGTTTGTTTTTATGTTGGTCCTCCCAGAGCCGAATCAATAGAAATGAACTTGAGCATCCACGGGGAGGTTGCAGGGATACCTTCCCACGCACAATATTATTATTACAGCCCAGTACGGCAGCCATGCATGCATGCAGGCGAGCTGAACCAGCTCCTCGTGTTGCACGGAGCAGTAATGGACACCGCAGCGGAGGATCGATGCCGCGCGGCCGCGACGTGATGCCACCCCGGGAGGAATATATGCACAGTCAGGGTGCCATCTCTGCTCTCCATGTGGCAGGGAGAGAAACGGGCGGCGATCGATAGCCCGAGAGGATCTGTTTTTGTCCTTGCCGAAAGGGACTTTCGGTGTCACCCGAATGTGGAAATTGCAGAAATATGCTCTGCCAGAAGTCTAAAAGTCCCTGTATTGAGAATGTTTTACTTTAGTAAGAGTATAAAAGCACTAGTATCTAGGGGCTTGTCAATCTGCTATTTTCAAATACTGTAGACAAACTATAAAAGAGGGCTTAATTGGTTAATGTTTTGGAATAATTATAAATAAGTAGCTAGCAACTAAAGATACAAGTGAAGAGGAATATGAAGTATTGCTAAGTGGACTCATCGACTCGAGTAAAGTAAAAGCACCTCAATATCGTACTCAAGTACAGTACAGTACTTGAGCAAATGGACTTGGGTCTAGCGTTCCGGCGGCGGGGCACAAAAGGTCTCCAGTTCTTTTTGCAGTTGGACAGGAACTGGAGTTAGAGTGCTGAGTGGGGGGGCCACGCTTTGAATCTGAGGGCATTCATCATGGCACATTTTAAACAACTGTGATAAAGCAGCGCGGGCTGCCCTGGCAACCTGGCAAATGAATCAGACTGGAACTAAGACGGATGCTCCCTAATGTTCCAAATTCTTATCGTCTTTCACGCTCTCTCTGTCTGTGTCTGACTCTATCTCTATTAAACCAAAACTTCAGCAGTAAAGTTTTAGATTTCATATCTCTAACAAAACAGTATGGGTCTATTTGGTTCCACTTGTCATCTCTCAGAGTTAAAGGACAACTTTGTTTTTTTTTACAAGAAGGGTTCATGTATTTTAGATAGTCATTAGAGAAAAGAAAAGATGAGTGTTAAAATGTGTTCCTTTACTTCTTTCTATCATTTTAGTGATTTTAATGCAGGGATACCTTCCCACGGACTAATTATGTCTTTTTAGACGCAATAAGCCCATTCCCAAGATGCACCGCAATATTTCATGGGCAGATGTGACTTATGGGGGCTGGTGTAAATAGTAACAAAGACATTGCCAGGTTATTGTGTCTAAAAAGACATAATATTTAGCCACTTGTACGCATGCCCCCACCCACTGAAGTCAAAATACTAAAATCGCTAAAACAATAGAAAGCAGTAAATGAAAACACTCATCTTTTCTCTAATTACAATCTAAAATATGAACCCTTGTTGTAACAAAATAAAGTTGACCTTTAAGGTGGTCCTTGAAATGTAGCCTATATATTTTTTAGAACCACCGGAATGGCAATCGTTTAGCAGATAGTAAGTCTGCATAGGCCTAGTACCAGCTCTGACAAAGAAACTCTTCCGGAAACGGTTCCCAAATTCCTGTCTGGTTTCTCTCTCTCTCTGACCTACAAGCTCACAAGGCATTGCACCGTGACGCGTTGTGATCTTACAGATCGGCTATTGTCACTACTTCCAATACAACAAAGTATAGTATAGTATATACAAAGTAAAGTATAGGGCATCTAAAATACTTGAGTAGTGTTTCTCAAAGTGGAGTGCAGGGAACTTCTGCAGGGTCACTTGAGCCGGTTCCAAATGGACCCTTACAGGTGTGTAACTCTGAGAGTGTACAAATGGAACCAAATGGATTTGGTTTCATTTGTACATGTGCAATACTTAACATTAGCAATAGTGCACATATTACCAACAAGATCCTGTACAAGGGAATACCAAGGGTGAGCGAGAAAATTGCAGCCAGGAGAATGAGACTTGCAGGACACTGTCAAAGGCATCAGGAGCTGCCAGCCAGCAAACTGGTGCTGTGGGAACCAACACATGGGCAGCGGTCACGAGGACTCCCCACACTAACATATGTGGATGTACTCAAGAAAGACGCAGGAGCGCAAAGCACCAACGAGCTGGCAGGAGGTATGGAGAACCAGGATGAGTGGAAGCGACGATGGAGGGCTCGTCTGAGGACCACCTAGAGAGAGAGTGTCGGATCCCCAGGATCCCAACCCTATAACAACGGAGATACGTGGTTCTCTGATGGATGATGACGTGCGCTCTGCTCTCCTCACTCACCTCCCTGCAGGGTCCACTCGGTGACCTTGTGGCTGAAGGCGCCCAGGCCGGCGCCGTTGTACGCGGCCACCTCGATCTCGTAGTTGGTCCAGATGATCAGGTCCTCCAGCAGCAGGTTGGTCACGTCCGGGTTGGAGATGTTCTTGCTCTGGTAGTCCACCGGAAGCCCCGTCAGACGGTACCTGAGATATACCGAGTCAATGATATGGACACGTTTCATTCATACTCAAATTAGTTTTTTATCGTCCGCTAAAACTAAGATGAAAAAAAAGATTTTTTTTGTTGTTTTTTTCACTGGTGAAAACTAAATAAAAACTAAATAAAAAACAAGCTATGGAGACTAAAAGTAAGACTAGATACATTGTCAATATCGTCAACAAATATAAACTAGACTAAAAAGTTAGGGAGGGACTATAGTGGAGAAGAGATCCAGTAGAACTAAGACAATCATTTTATGCTTGGTTGCATGGGTGTCACTCTCTGAAAATCTACAAGTTCACAAGCGTGACACGTTGTGGGAATCGAACCTGTGACCTTCTTCTTCCCTAACTGGCTCCTCTAACCTTTCAGCTGTCACGGAGTTGCTGTTTAAAAAAAAAAATAATAATTAAATAGCCAAAGGTTTTTTCTGTATATTGTATTTGGATATTAGTACTTTTAGAGAGGTTATCGGGGAAAATACATAAAAAATGATATAGGCTAAAGGGCTAAAGCATTCAATTGTTATATAATGTTGTTAATACAGACAGATATTACAGAACTGGCAGATTCTGCACTTCAGATAATGACCTGCAGTACTCCTGCCTCAAAGCAAGGGGGAGACAACGCACCAGCCAACAGCCTTCCTACAGCATTGACTGCTGTCTGTAGGGAAGCATGCCATTTCATTTAGGCCCCTAATGAATGAATCACAAGCCCAACAGAAAACCAAACTAATGACATGTTTGCAGCATTTCTGCAGTCAGTCCGGCTGCCACTGCTAGCCTATGTATGAGTAAAATAACTTTGTTTCAATCTTATTTGTTTTACGTGTGAGTAATAAATAATCGAAAAATAGCACGCAACGCACTCAGAAAAAAAACCTGAAAAGGTACCAATTGGAACAGAAACTAATTCTTCAGAGTGATGCCATAGCTGATAGAAGAACCATCTTTGGGTTCCAGAAAAAACCTTTCAGACCGATTATTTCCCTTAACTACTCTAACTCTATATACGGTACTTCATCAACTGGTGTCTCGGGGCTCTGTATTGGTCCGCTCCTTCGCCCCTGCTCTCTACACCAGTGGTTTTCGACCCTTTTTCATATCACGGTCCATTATTTAGTGGGCATTTGAGCCACGGACCACCATTTGATAAGATTTAGCCTCTAATAGACCCAAAAGATTGAATGTTTTGTTATCGTTGGATAGGATTTTGTCCACAATTACATCATGTATTGATACCATAGGAGAGATAAAACAGGCAAACATTGATCAAAATAAAGATATTCTACATTCTCTAATTGTGTAAGCTTCTTGTAAATTAAGTAGCCTAATGCAGATGTTTAACAATATGTTAAATTACACTCAAGAGTTAAAGATCTATAAGGGTCCATTTGGTAACCTACTCTCCATCATTTCGCTGGGGACCACCTGGAACCCCCTTAGGGACCACTGGTTGAAAACCACTGCTTTACACCAAACCTGTGTTCACCCATTAAAGCAAACCCAACGTTGGCATGCTAGGATTTACGTGGTGAAAGGTTCCATAGTGAACAAATACAAAAACTATTCTCTAGACACATACTGTACTGTATGAGTAACATGAAGAACCATTCACTAAATAGTTTGGGTGGTTCTTCGAGGAACTCTATCCACCTGTTTCCGCGAGAATTTACTGTAGCATTATCTGTGGGACACTTCCGGAGAACAGCAGAGATACAAGCTCACGTCCTATTGCAGATGCAACCGTTGTGAGCTTGTAGATCATTCTCGGCTGCAACGCCGGAAACTGCCGCACACCTTCTGCGCAATGCACGACGGGACGTGGGAAAGTTGTGGATAGGCTTTTAAATTACCATTTATTGTGTAGAGAAGATGTTCCAAGATGAAGGGATATGCAAAGTGACAGTTAATAAAGGGATGTTGCGTGTGGAGTAAAATGCAGATAGAATGATATCTTTTTGTGGGGAGATATGTCATCTTTCGTCTCTAATCTCACATACTCACTTTAAGAATAGCAATAAAGGGTGCTTCGACTCCACCATCTCCATATTCTACCTTTTTGTGTTTTTTTTCCTTGTATATCAACATCCTACTTGATCATACTGCAGAGTCACACAAAAGCATAAAAAGTATCAGATCCGCAAGCTTGTCGGTCTGCTACTTTTTATGCTTCGAATTTGAATCCTGAAAATGTACAGTTTTGGACATAATGAGGTTTCCAGCAAACAGAGACGGTATCATTAAGATCATCTTGCCTGAGAGAGATACACAGTAAACAAACAAATTGTCACTGTCGAGGGGAAACCTTGTATGTCCGAAACCGTTACGGTTTTTATTATAGAAATACCTCAGAAATAGCCGATCTACAAGCTTGTAGCTATGCTATTCTCCCTACTCTTGTGCAACACTCTTGTATGATGAAGTAGTGCATTAATTTATGAGGAGAGAAAACCTTAATTGAGATATGGAATATACAAGGGATACAAGGTTTCTGCCCGACACAGCGACACAATCTGTATGCTTATGATGAGACGTCGTCTTGGAAAGACGTGTTATTGAAGCATTCGTGTTCTCACCACATTCTTTCCCATTTTTATTTCTTAAACTTATTTTAATTTTTCTCTTTTTCTCTTCCTTGCACCTCATGTGCAGCCTGGTTCCTTTGACTTCACACTTCTGGGGGATAAAGCTGGCAGTGTGACTGCCTGCAGCCATGCTACTGGCTGTATGGTTGGCATGTGACAAATACAACAGCTTTAAAACTCACTGCTGGAAAGTAACTAGAACATTCACTCAAGTACTTTAGTAAAATTGAGAGTTTATTGTTATTATTCTTTTACTTTCCTTTCCAATTTTCTATACTTTTACTTCTACTACTCCACCATATCTTTAGAGGCAAATATTGTATTTTCACTCTACTACAATATTGGAGTTACTTCAGTTACAAGTACTTTGTAGATTACACATACAGTATACATATATGCTGTATACTTTGACACGTTGTGAGCTTGTAGATCAGCTATTTACAAAGGATTAATTTGTTCTTTTCTCTTGTTTTTTTATATTTTAATATGTGTGAGAGAGGAAATTCTCTGTAATGAGTACTTTTACTTTTGATACTTTTGATACTATACTAAGTATATTTTGATGTATGAATATACCAGACCTTTCTTGTAACAGAGTATTTCTACATTTAATTGCGGTATTGACACTAGTAATAAAATGTGAGTACTTGTATATCACCACTGACAAATAGGCATCTTAAACTTGAGCTCCTTCATCTATAGCTGTCTGCTGGAACTAGCTCACAACTCACTGTGTTTGTTCACAGATCCATGGAACAGCTGGGTGCAAACACGTGTCTGTTTGCTGGCGGTCAACAATTCAAACATCCTCCTCCTCCCCTTCACTTCAGCCTTGGCTGACTAAAGCCTACTTTTAGTACAATAAGTAAGTACCCTTGGGAACCAACAGTTACTGAGGCATGTGGCAGATTGTGGCACACAGGTCTGGTCACCCTGTGTTCCTTTTCTGTAGTGGGAGGCGAATTTAAGTACACCCCCTGGACATTGTTTTTAATCTAATCTATTTATCTATCTATTTGGGGTAATTGTCTGTAAATCAATAAATCCAGAGGAGGAACAGATGTCAACAAAACAGGCGGAATGCAGCTTTCACCTTTTTTCGGCCTCAACCCAGATGTAGTTTAGAAAGCCACCATGATGGCGGCGCCCAGCAGACAGACAACATTGGAGTGCCATCTTGCCGTGACAAATGCCAGCCTTGGGATCAAAATGTCTTTTTTCTAAGGCTATATTGCACGATCAATGGTTTTCTATGGAGGATTTTCACTTTCATTGCACGTCAACGTCTTTTGTAAACAAACAGCCGCCATTACCGATCACCAGTGGACAGACGTTACAGTAAGTCAAAACAAGTTTACTGTATTTACAGTATATGAACCGAGTATACTCGGGATAGGCAAGGTTTAATTACTCTTTATTTGACAGAGTAGGCCTATACCCGGGATTGGCACTGAATTTAACACGGTCAATGTGCGCGTAATTAGGTATGATTTGCTTTTCGGATTGATCCGATTTAGATTGAGAGTGGATTCCGCCAATGCATTTCAAAGGGATTGGAAATGCATTGGTGGAATCCTCTCTCATAGATAGAATATTATTCCGGTGTGACCGCGCCCTAACGATTTAGTCATAGTCATCATAGCTTAGTTTTCATTTAGTTTTTTTTTTTAGTTTTTTTTTGTGAAAAAAGGTATTCAATGAACAGCTAAGCATAGTATTCTATCCACAGAAACAGCTGTGCAGGTTGTCTTTTTTTTTTTTAAGTTATTTTTTGGGCTTTTATGCCGTTTTTGATGGGACAATAAATGGGGGGAGAGATGGGGAGTGACACGCGGTAAAGGTCGTCCGGATCGAAGCGGCGACGCCGCCAGGCATCCATGCCTATGTGGCAATGGCTAAGTGGTATGTGCCTGGACCAGTAGGCCAGCGGGCGCCCCCCTGTGCAGGTTGTCTTACCGGACACTGTAGCCTCTGAGCACGCCGTTCTGGTGGCTCTCTGGAGGAGGCTGCCACTGGATCATGATGGACTGGTTGGTCCGACCACTGGCGATCACGTTCTGGGGGGGCGCGCTGGGGGGCTCCTCTGGCAGAGACACACTGCGGAACAAACACACACATGCATGCACGCACACACAAAGATACAACATTTTAGTATGATGTGTTATTGAAATTGTCTTTTTTAAGTCGAAAACAGAGATTCTACAACTCATGACACGTCGCAAGCTTGTAGATGAGTGAACAGTGCCAGCAGTAAATCTGACATAACTCCAACCCCTAAATCTACCTTCTAAATGCCTAATTCTAATACCAACCTTAGTCTTTTCCTAATTGTAGGTCTAAAGCGTCAATCCCGCCGGGTACGATAAAGATACCGTTTTCAACTCAAGCGGATGGTAGCGTCCACACCAC
>NC_137825.1:32346494-32361494 GCF_963921795.1 Nannobrachium achirus
GAGAGACGGAACGTCTTATTGTGGTTTCCGAGGCAAAAAGAAAAAGGCTTTTAACCCAATAAGCTTTCTCAGTTTTAATAGCTTAAAGCCTCCTGGAATATAATAGACAATGATAAAAAAATCTGACCAAATCATCCATGTGGAAAGAAAACTGACTCTGTTTTAAATGGCTTTGTTTAAGTGTCTAAGTGGAGTGGATAAGCCTGGTGTCATGTTAATAAGGACTGATGTGATAGGATGACAGCGTTAGCCTATTAGGAACATAGAGCGTAAAAAATCATGGACAGCGTCGCGGACTCGCGGCATTGGTTTCTATTTTTCAGCGATTTCAAATCCGCCATCTTTCTATATCCGGTCTATTTCTGGTGCGAAACGCGAACGGAAATGAAGTGAACAAAACTGGTTATGTGGACTTCACCTCGCCTTTTACTGCAATTTATCGCAATGTAAAAATTGGCGATTACGAGTAAAAGTTTGGTACATTAAGTAAAGTCTCAGAATCCAGTGTGTGTGTGTGTGTGTGTGTGTGTGTGTGTGTGTGTGTGTGTGTGTGTGTGTGTGTGTGTGTGTGTGTGTGTGTGTGTGTGTGTGTGTGTGTGCGTGCGTGCGTGCGTGCGTGCGTGCGTGCGTGCGTCTCACCGGTCGGTCTCCTTGCTGAACTGTCCCTTCCCCACGTCGTTGACGGCACACAGGCGGAACTGGTAGGAGCGGGCGGGGATCAAACCGCTGACCGTCACCGCGGTGGAGTCTGGCTCTATGTTGGCCAGCAGGATGGCCCAGGGGGCGTCTGCAACACACGGTCAGAAATAAAACATCACTGTACTGCAGTGTTGATTTCGTCGACTAAAACTATGACGAAAAATGTTAGTCGACTGCGTTTTATTCACTGACAAAAACGAAATAAAAACTAAATAAAAACTAAGCTGTGATGACTAAAACTAAGACTAAATATATTGACAATTTCGTCAACAAAATAAAAACTGGACTAAAACGTTAGGGAGGGACTAGTGGAGAAGAGAGTCATTTTATGGTTGGTTGCTCTCAGGTGTTGCATGCTGAAAATAGCAGATCTACAAGCTCACAACGCGTCGCAGCGCGACGCGTTGTGAGCTTGTAGATCGGCTATTTTCAGCATGCAACCAAGTGTAAAATCAGCCGCTACCATATCATCAAGGCCTGCCAAAATATATTTCAGTTGACTAAATCAACTGTAGATTTAGTCGACTAAAATCTTATAATATTTAGTCGACTAAAACTAGACTAAAACAAAAACTTTTCAGGTGACTAAATTATGACTAAAACTAAAATACATGTTATTCAAAAGACTATGACTAAAACTAAATAAAAATGTGTGGTCAAAAACAACACTGCTGTACTGTATGTCGTTGGCCAACAGGATGGCCCCAGGGTCAGGGGGCCATCAAATTATGTCCGTACACGGACAAATGTGTCCGTGGCAAAGACTTGTCCTTGGCTGTGGCAAATGATATATTTTCTGTTGTACACTCCATTATAATGTTCTTATTTTGATCATAAGGCCACGTCTCCAGGTTCTCTTCGGAATAGCCTGTATATTCTTGACACAGCGAGCTGACACTAATGCAGAATACGAGCCGCCTGCGCTGTTCAATGACATTTCAAGCTCAATTAGAGGAGAGACGGAACATCTTATTGTGGCTTCCCAGGCAAAAAAAAAAGGCTTTTCCCAATAAGCTTTCTACGTTTTTTCTCAGCTTAAAGTCCCCGGAATATAATAGAAAATGATAGACATCTAATCAAACCAGCCAAATGGAAAGAAAACCATCTCTATTGTTTTAACACTATGGCAAATAAGGGAGAGAGGCCGAGCTGGAAAACTGGCATTTAACATGTGTCAGACATGTGCCGTTCCAAAATGGCTTATGCCGTTCCCAAATTGGCATATGCCATTCCGAAAAGTGGCATTTTGCTTGTGCCTGGCATGTGCCGTTCCGAAATGGCATAAGCCGTTTCCAAAACGGTATATGCCGTTCTGAAAAGTGGCATCAAAAAGTGGCATTTGGCATGTGACGATGACAAAATGGCATATGCTGTTTCCAAAATGGCATATGCCGTTCCGAAAAGTGGCTTTTGGCATGTGCCGTTTCCAAAATGGCATATGCCATTTCCAAAAAACATGTTAGCTCAAAAAATGCAATATGGCCACCATAAAAAAAAGAAAATTTGGGGTCCCATTGACTTAACTATAGGGGGGAAAAAAGTAGCATGTGAGGAGTCAAACTTCTTTTTTTTCATGATTCTGAATCCAATGCAAGCATTTTTATTACACGAAAAAATTCCTTGTGCTAAAACGGCCCCCACAAAACTATGGTTTAGTGATCAGTCATCACTTTCCACAGTTTTGTGAGAGCCGTTTAGCCCAAGGGATGTTTTTCGTGCAAAACAAATGCTTGCAATGAATGGATTCAGAATCATGAACAAAAAAAAAATAGTTTGACCCCTCACATTCTACATAAAGCAGTTTTTTAGTTTTTTAGTTTTTTTCCCTGTTAAGTCAATGGGACCCCAACTTTTTTTGAAAAATGGTGGCAATAATGCATTTCTTTGAGTGGCAAAACAAAACAATAAATTACATCCAACTGTGCTTTAGTGTACTGTAAAGCACAGTTGAAAATAGCAGATCTAGAAGCTCACAATGCGTCACAGTGTGGCACGTTATGAGCTTCTAGATCGCTATTTTCAGCAAGTGCAAAATCAGCCATTACAATGCCCATTAAGGCCCACCAAAATACATTTTAGTCGACTAAATCAGTGGTTCTCAAACGTTTTGGGCTTCAGCACCCCCTTTTCCTGATTTCTGAATCCAAGTATCCCCTTTAAATCGACAACATTTTGATCGAAATATACTGACATCTAAAAAAAACACTTTTTATGTCAATATGTTGAAAATAAAAGTAACTATTGTTTTCTATTCAGCAACATTTGCTAGTCAGAATTCTTACTTAACTTGTTTTAAAGACCCACTCCGGCCAAATCATGTTTTTTTGAGTATTTAATATGTTTTTGGAGATTTTCTATGAAAATCTTAGTGGTATTTGTCACTCAGCATTACTATAAAGCATCTAATTGCAATTTAGACCCAAAAATGGCCTTCATTGGCCCGCCCCTATGACAGCAGGTTTGACACACAGTTCCATTTGTGATGTCATCCAGGCCCAGCCAGGGACAGGCCAATCACGTCCTCTTCAAAGAGCTTAGTCCCCTCCCATCTCACATGTTTATGCATGCACATAGTCAGCCTCTGATTGGGAAACATACCAGGAAAAGATCAGGATCAGGAAGTAAAATAGTACAACACACATAACTACACTGTGAGCTTGTAGTAGAAGTTAAAAACATAACTTTTCAAAAGATTTGCACTGAACACAATTAAATGTTTTCTATCCCTGCCTACATCAAAAAAATATATCAAAACTATATTAAAATATTTACATTGCAATTCATAATAACTTAGAAATTCTAATGATAATAAACATAATCAGACATTAAAAGGTAGGCTATAGGCCTATTCAAAATGAGCCCTGATAAGGCATAATTAGTCTAATATTGCAATTGGGGGTTGATAACAGGGATGGGGCATATTAGGTGTGACATACTGTAGTGGAATATTAATAGATCCTGGCATTCTAAATGAGGGGTAAAGATTAGGATCCCATAAGTTCATTTAGGAAAATTTTCAGGGTGTGGACGATTCGTAGCATATAGCTTTATTGATCAGAGATTCGTTTTTCTGATAATTAAAACACACGTTGGAGGTGTGGAGGTCTGATAGAAGAGCTGTAGGCTCTCCTATGGGTCAAATCCATCCAACAGTGACATCATCAATGGGGAATCCAAGCTAATCAAAAGTCAAAACTGCAGGCTTTCTATTCCTGAATAGGTGCAATGTTAAAGTGGAAGACATTGTTCTCGCGATAAATCATATAAGTTTTAAAAAGTCAAACGATGTCACTGATTTGACCCGCCCACAGCTCTCCTATGAGACCCAGACTGAGTAGAAAACAATTGTGCTATTTTATCATGAACAGTGAGGACCTATTATATGAAGATAGGTTGAAAAGTGGTGAAGTCCTCCTTTAAATAGATCACCAATACTGCCTCCTAAACCCTGTGGTCCCACAGGAATTTTTTTAACTCTACTATTTATTCACTATTTTAATGTATTTTTTCTGGCTTTAATTCTAATCTAAGGTAATTAACTAAGGTAAGTTATTTTATTGTATTTTATTGTATTCCTTTTAGGTTTAAGTATTAGTTTGTCCCAAAAAACATTAGCAATCAATGCATAATCAATTTCACTTAACCTTCGAAATAACATACTAAATATTCACAATAATCTTCAGTGTTCACCTTATCTTCAGTATTCACACTTTCACTTAATCACTCATATGCAAAATCAAATCACTATGACTTTAGAATTACAGTCTCTTTTCTGGTCATATTCTTACAAATTATGTTCACACACACTTTAGAATATACAAATGAAACAATGTTTTCATCTTACTACTAATACCACCATTAAATCAAAACTGTAGCCATTCATGTTTAGCTGAATCACATCACCTGGGCTGGTGTTGCCTTCAAAGAGCAGTTTATTAATTATGAGATGATGACTTTGGTCAATGACTTCATTGGCTTCACTCAGAGCACTTTGCTTATATACCAAACTCTGCTGACATCACCAGTGGCATCTCCAGGAAGGCTCACATGTAACACCATGTATGGGCACAAAGATCTACCCTTTGGGTACCTCATTGGCTAAGGGCCCTGCCTTTGTACTGTCGGGGAGAACTTGATAGATAAATAATGAAGATAACATACTGGTCTCACCTTTCAGGCGAGCCCACAATTAATGTAAAAAAATAAACCCATATTATCTTACTCTGTGTAGTAAAATGAATGTGAAAGAAGCATGCCTATGATATGAACTTTTCAAGACAGATGGCCAAGACAGCCCATATCTGTGTGGCTGGTTCTACAGACAGCGATCTCCATGTATGGGCATAAGAGGGTATATGTCAGATGTCATAGACATCATAGGACTTTCACATAACGAATAACTGAGTAAGCATATTTGGGCTCTCACAGCATATCACCATATACAGTACATGCATCTCCATATATGGGTACCAGGGGTCTCCATATATGGGTAACTGGTCCGATATAAATCACTGGCGAGAGATGGCCAAGAATTGTCGCGACATCGCCCTTTAGGCCCTAAAGTTTAGGGAGAGGTGGTCGCTTAACCACTTGAACCCCATAGGTAACCAGGGTCCCTCAGGGCGCAATACTAGTATTGATTGCTATAAAACCCGGGGTTACAAAAGTAACCTCAAATTATCTGTTTTTTTATGGGGAAAGCTTCAGCTGAAAATAGTAGATCGACAAGCTCACAACGCGACGCATTGCGTCACGTTGTGAGCTTGTCGATCTGCTATTTTCAGTGGAAGCTTTTCTCATGAAACCGATGCTGGGATTTAAGTGGTTGATAAAGCCGCAAAATTAACACTAATCGTACTATAAACCCCAAACATGCATGCTTACTCAGTTATTCGTTATGTGAAAGTCCTATGACGTCTATGACATCTGACATCATACATACATCCCTTTTATGCCCATGTATGGAGATCCCTGTCTGTAGAACCAGCCACATACTGTATATGGGCTGTCTTGGCCATCTGTCTTGGTCATATATGGATTCTGTTAGTGTGGTATGTGCCCGATGTGGCCTCCATATATGAAGTCCTGTTAGATATGGGCTTAATATGATGACATCAGGGAACTCCATATATAGGCATAAAGGGGATTCTGTTAGTGTGGTTCCCCTGACATCACAGTGATTTCAGAATGGCAAACCCTTAGTAAAAAAACGCACACGAATGGACGGAGACATGATGTGCCGTTTCTCATACTAAACTGCACCATTACCCTTGTAACACTACACTTTTTAAACTATTACAATTATTAGACTATTACACCAGTGGTGCTTTGGTAACTTCTCTCTGGTGGAACGCTAATTTAGTGCTGTCAAGTGCACGCAACAAGCACATCAAGTGCACGCGCACATGCACGCGAATAAATGTTCTTGCGAATGCAAATAAGTTAACATGTTTGATTAGTTTTAGTTTAGTTTTTAAATTAATCAATCACAAATTACCAATAAAATGCAACATAGGCAGAATCAACACTCACTTCAGTGACGCATAACTAGGAATGTGCCTCCAGGACAGGGTCTTGTAGGTAGGTGTTGTGCTGCCTCCGCCAAACAAGGACTTAATGGCTAGGCACTGAAGCTGTATTTATATATGTTACAGGGTAAATGGGTAACTCAGGGAGACCTCGGTAAGAGCGCTCGTTTTGTAGTTCACCACACACTAATCACCACCAGATGGCGACGTCAGCCACTGGATAAGAGAGTTACGTCACGCTTTGAACTCGCCGCAGACCGGAAGTGTTTACTCTTTATTTACTAGCCTAGCCTAGCCTAGCCTAGCCTAGCCTAGCCTAGCCTAGCCTAGCCATTAGCTCTATTGTAGTCACTTGGACAGGGCGTTTAACGTGCGCTTGCCCAGGCCTTACGGCCTGGGCATAAATATAACGATTGCATTCACCACGGCTTCGTAACTCGCGGCCACTCGCGCCTGCGGCGCTCGGGGGCGAAGAGCAGGACCAAGGTCCGCTGGCCTTCGCGCCGCTTGGGGCTTCGTGGACCCAGGGGGGCCTCGTAACTCGTTTGGGCTTCGTGGATACAGGGGGGCTTCGGTAGCCGCTCGCAGTGTCGTGGACAATAGAGCGGCGCACCGCCTGGAGTACGTTGTATTGGCGACCGCTTGCTCCGCCCCGTGCCGCACCACGAGTGCTCCGCGTCTCGAATGCCCTGGTTCTCTTTAAAACCGTGACATATACACCAGTCACTGATTGGGTGAGTGGGTGCAGGTGTGGAGTTTTGAGTGGGAGCAGGTGTGGAGTTTTGAGTGGGAGCAGGTGAGGGGTGGAGCCAAGTCCAGGGAATAGATCAGGGAGGGGGTTGGTGACGGACTTTTCTACAGGGGTTGTAGGCTTCTATCCACAAGTTTCCGCGGGAGTTTACTGGAGACTATCAGGACCAAACTTCCGGGTTTAACAGCAGACATACAAGCTCACGTCGCGTCGCAGATGCAACCCGTTGTGAGCTTGTAAATCGGCGGCGGAAGATCGATGCAGACGTTTGCGCAATGCACTATGGGGCGTAGGAAACTCGTGGATAGCCTAATGCCTCATTCAGACAGTCAGACCTTTAACATGATACAAACCTGTAATCAGGGGTAAAAACAAATGTCTACAAATGGAACCAAATCATTTGGTTCCATTTGTACACTCAGAGTTATGGAGATCCTTGAAAATGAGTCTGAACTCTCCTAGTGGCCTCCTAATGTGTCATAGTAAATCAGTGTCATGCATATTCTGAAGAAAACCTGGAGACTTGACATTCAGTAATTGAGTACCTGAGACGAAAAACTCTCTAAGTCCATATTTTAACATTTTGAATATAGATACTTTTTTGATTTACCAGACTGTAAACCACAAATTACGTTTTTAATCTGTTAAATGCACTCCCCCTCATTTTGTTGAATTAGATTAGGAATTATAAGACATAATACGTTCAGTACTATTCAGTAGACAAAGGGAGCAGATAACACCAGTAAGACTCCCTAATAGGGAGATAAGTGTCCGTCAGGTCGCAGCGTGATTTTAGGGCAAAATGTGTAGGAGTAGTGTCCAAAAATGTGTTTTAAGAAATTGGCCTGTTGGTGGCGCTATATGGGACAGATCCATATTGATGAGATGAGTGTAGACATACTGTGTACCGATTTGCGTGATTTTAGGGCAAAATCTGTAGGAGCAGTGTCCAAAAATGTGTTATAAAAAATCGTCCTGAAGGTGGCGCTATATGGGAGAGATCCATGTTGATGACATGAGTGTAGACATAGTGTGTACCAATTTGCGTGATTTTAGGGCAAAATTGTAGGAGCTGTGTCCAAAGATGTGTTTTGCAAGAATCGGCCTCATGGTGGCGCTAGAAGAGGGTCATGTGTGAATTGATGTGGAGGTTGTGAATTGGCAGGCAAGGAGTATGAGTGCAAAATTTGGCATGGATCGGGGCAACGGTTGAGGAGATATGAGCAGTGCAAAAGTGTGACGGACAGACAGACGGACAGACAGCCGGTGGAGGTTTTGATAGTAAGTGCGACCTGACGGTCGCAATTAAAACAGACAATTGAACAAAATGAAGGGGAGTGCATTAACAATTTAACAGATTAAAAATGACTAGTTTGTGGTTTACAGTCTGGTAAATCAAAAAATATCTATATTAAAAATAATTAAATATGGACTGTATTCGTCTCAGGTACTCAATTGGGATTTATGATCAAACTAAGAACACTATAAAGTTATATAAAAACAAAAGCAAAAATGTGCCACGGACAAGGTACACGCCACTTCAGTGATGGCATATGCCACTTCGGCACGCATGCCACTCCGGCAATGGCATGCACCACTCTGGGACTCCGGGAACGGCATATGCCACTTTGGCAACAGCATATACCACTTTGGCAACAGCATATGCCACTTCGGCAACAGCATGCGCCACTTCGGCAACAGCATATGCCACTTTGGCAACAGCATATGCCACTTTGGCAACAGCATATGCCACTTTGGCAATGGCACATGCCACTTTGGCAACAGCACATGCCACTTTGGCAATGGCATACAGCACATGCCACTTTGACAACGGCACATGCCACTTTGGCAAAGGCACATGCCACTTTGTAAACGGCACATGCCACTTTGGTAATGGCATACGGCACCTGCCACTTTGGCAACAGCATATGCCACTTTGGCAACAGCACGCGCCACTTCGGCAACAGCATATGCCACTTTGGCAACAGCATATGCCACTTTGGCAACAGCACGCGCCACTTCGGCAACAGCATATGCCACTTTGGCAACAGCATATGCCACTTTGGCAACAGCATATGCCACTTTGGCAACAGACACATGCCTGACACATGTCAAATGCCACTTTTCCAGCTCGCCCTTTATGAAATAAGGAGTCCAGTTTATCTCTTTATGTGTTTCTGATAATATTATTGTTCGCTCATTTTGTATGTCTGTCGCAAAAAAGAATATTTTGACAGAAGATTTCCACCACAACACAATCCAAAATGGCAATGACCCCTGCCCAGGGGGTATCTGCAACACATCACACAGTAGAAAGAAACATTACTCCAAAACCTATTATGTGGATGTGGATGACGGTAGCTGACTGGGTAGAGTGTAGGGGACTTCAACGTTTTTTTCAGCTCAAGGACCCCTTAGCTGAGAGAGAGATGAAGCAGGGACCCCCCACTACTACATATTGTATAAAACTAATGTGTTGCAGATTCAACTTTTTCATAGATTTTCATTTCACAGATCACTTCACAGACTTGTTTGACAGCACTGTCATCAGTGCTGTGTCAATTTGTGTTGTTTTGGTTTGTTGACTGATCTTTTCAATTATCCTTAATGTGTACAAATGTTTACTTGCTGCAGAAGCCGCCCGGTTAAAATCACTCTTCTTTTCAAGTTGAGGCATTTCATGCCATCTGGGAAGATTAAGACAAAAGCAGCTGGACTTGACATTCAACACGCCGGTGGTTTGTTCAAACAATCGCAAAGGTCATGCTGCCAATTTTCTTTCTCTCCAGTCCTTCAAATATACTTTCAGCCTTTCACATGTATTTTTATGAGCTCCTCGAGGGAATAAAAAATCCAACAACAGCCGAAACAAAAAACCTCAAAAGAACATAGAGATGAAAAAGGAAAAAAAAGTTCTGTAGTAAACAACTAGCTCTTGAATTCTAGTTTTCCCTCATTGCCGCGGTATTGATCGTGGCAGCCTGGCTTGAGCCTCTCAGTCTCACAGCTTTTCCCCTCAAATCCAAACTCGACTCAGTATAAATAATGCATCGAGTCTGCATACGCAGCGCAGACCCAGACAGACGCATACATAGTATCTGAGTATCTGCACACACAGCTTAGCAGCGCAGGGCACAGCACAGCACACAAGGATTACAGCGAGCAGCTGGCCGCCCAAAGAAATGGTGGTTCTTCAAGAATCAAGGTGGATTTGTCTTTCACTGACTTATAAGCAGCGAAATGTTGCTGGGACGTGTTCCGCTAAAGATCATCCTAGACATACCAGTAAGAATCCCTAATCGGGAGATAAGCAACCGTCAGGTCACATGTAGATATACTGTGTACCGGCAATATGTCACTTTTTCTAAGGAATAAATGTAATTTTGTCCAATTTGTATGGTAGAGTATGTTAAAAGTACAATACAACAATTGGGGTGGTTGTATATTGTCTCCCCAGTACTCTTCTATTGAGACATTTAGATTGTGTCAGAGGTCATGTCTCACCTATAGACAGGATCTGACACAAATTCTGACCTGATGGTCAAGATTCAATTCATCCCTGAGCAAGCAGGCAGGCTCTATTAGCTCAATGGTAACAATTTCAGCAGTTTAGTTTACTTGGGCAAAGACAACGAAAGAAGCTACGTTAGGTACAACACATTTCCAGAGGATAAAATATTAAAGCAGAGGTTCTCAGCCTCTTTGACCCCAAGGTCTACAGTATGACTAAGGAAATCGTCCAGGGGCCCCAAAGTAGACAGGCCTGCTTGTCACTGTGTACACACTCCAAGAGGCTGATCTTACATGTACAGTATTTAACAAATCGTCGTTGTTGGGTGGAAACCTTGTATGTCCAAAACCGTTCGTTTTGTATTATCATTTTAAAAATCATTTAAAATAGTGAACATAGCCGAGCTACAAGCACGCAACGCCTCGCGCCATGAGGCGTTGTGTGCTTGTAAATCAGCTATTTTCACTAGTTTTGTGTGACACTCTTGTATGAAGTAGGGCTTTAATTTACGAAAGAACATACTATTTTGAAACTTGGAGAAACAAGGTTTCTGCCCGACAGTGACGAAATGCATTGTGTGCCCATCTGTGCGCCCATGGCTGACGTGTTGGTCTTAAAACGTCATGGTGGCGGCTGTGGCTCAGGAGGTACAGCAGGTCGTCCAATGAGCCGAGGGTCGGCGGTTCGAATCCCGGCTCCTCCTGTCCAGTCGAAGTGTCCTTGGGCAAGACACTGGTCCATTTAGTTCCATTTGTACCTTCTCAGAGTTACAGACCTGTAAGTGTCACAGTAGTGGCTCAGAGCCTGACCAAAAGCCTATTATTCTAATATAAGGCGGGGTGTGACTTACTGTTCTCAGAGACCTCCAGGATGTAGCGGATCAGGGGGCTGTTGCCGTCGAAGGGCTTGGCCCAGGTCAGGTTGATGGCTCTCTTCTCCGACACGCTCAGCACCGCCATGGGGTTCTCTGGGGCGTGCGGCAGCTGCCTGCAATGGAGAGAGAGAGAGAGAGTAAGATAAACATGAGGTTCTCTGGGGCGTGCGGCAGCTGCCTGCAATGGAGAGAGAGAGAGTCAGAGTCCGAAAAACATGGGGTTCTCTGGGGCGTGCGGCAGCTGCCTGCAACGGAGAGAGGGAGTCAGAGTCAGATAAACAGCCAAACTCCATCCATCTGCTTCTTGTATAAACCCCCCACCCCTCTTGGTCATTCATTCTGATATCCGGTGGGGAGATTCATGTTTGTCCCTTACTTCTGGTCAGAATGAATCGCGGCAGGGGAAGTAGCTAAGAACGTAGGCAGCTAAGAACGTAGGCAAAGATCTGAGCTATCCGTGTGCGAAAGTCTGTAGAACCAACCATGTGCCGTGAGACGCTGTCAATGCGACTTGAGTCCCATGAGCCTCGGATTCAATTAGTAGATGACATGAGATGAGATGAGATGTCATGATTTATTTTTTAGTATACAGGGCTATACCTTTTTAAGACATTTTTTCTTTTTTTAACAAATGGAACCTTGCGCCTCCCCAAAGCCAAAGCATCCACAGTAGGTAGGGCTGCAGAATACATTACTCAGCATTTCATTGCTGTGAGTCGAGCACCTCACTGTGAAGCAAAGTGGAACCGTTTCCCTGAAAAGAGGGAGATTGGAGCGGAAAAGGGGGAGGGGGGATGACAGCTGAGAGACCCGACAGGAAGACGCTCGTCTTGTCAAGACGGACGGACAGGAAGTACAGGAAAAAGAGACAGGTATCAACCGACGGGGAAACGGATTGACAGCTGCTGCGGCTGCTGCTGCTGTGTGCGTGTGCGCGCGCGTGTGTGTGTGTGTGCGTGTGTGTGCGGGTGTGTTTACATGTATTGCTATACTTGAGGGCCAGTAAATGTATAGTAGTATACATTTATAATATACAGATCCTTCACGAAAAATTAGAATAGTGTGTAAAAGATCAATTTCTTGAAACTTTCATATATTCTAGATACAATGGACATTCAGTGAATTATTCCAACCCTTTTTTTAAAATTTTGAATTTTTATGGCATACAGCTCATGAATATCAAAAGTCCATATTTCCAAATATTACAATATTACACGAGACCTCTCAAAACAAGGATTTATAATAGAGAAATGTCAACCTTCTAAAGTCAGATTTGCTTCAAGTCCAGTGGGAAGTTTCCAAAGTCAGTTATGATTTGGGGTGCTACTGCTAGGGCATCTGCAGTGCTTTTTCACACAATATTCAAATTTTTCGAGAAGGATCTGTACATGTACTGTAAGTATAGTAGAACTCAAGAAACCGTTTAAATAGTTGTTTTAAGGTTTAAAAACATTTTACAGTTGGGAAAAGATTCGGGTTGAGGCTACGGTTAGGATTATATACATTTAGAGCTGATATATACTTAATTTACGCTGTTTTATATTGATTTATACTTAGTTGTGTGCGTAGGTGCCATTCGCCGAAAATGAAATGGGCGCTCTATAAGCTCACACAGCGAGTCGCAGTTGAGTATTGGGTAAGGATGGCCCAGAGTTGTAAGAATGACATTCATAAAAGCGCCATCCTAAGATGTTGATGTCCTCTCAAGTCTAGTAATAAAGACGTGTGCGTGCGTGCATGTGTACGTGCGTGTGTGCGTGCGTGCGTGTGTGTTAATTCATTGCATGGGCCATAAATTCAGATAAGCAGGTAGACAGACAGATCGATAGATGAACTGTACAGAGATGACCAGATAGACAGTAAACCCATGGCTAATAGGGCGGGCTGCCAGACAGGCAGACAGACAGACACACAAACACAAACACAGACCGACAGACATACAGACAGTCAGTCAGAGAGCCAGTGACATCATCATCGACCGGTAATAAAAGCTAGTTGAAAATACAGTCTTTTCTAATGGAAAGTTAGCGTGCTGAAATAGAAGCCGTTGACTTTAACATTATCCGCTCCATCAACAAGAATCTGTATGTTGGAATATAAACGGTGAGTGATAAAATAGCAGCCAGGAGAATGAGACTTGCAGGACACTACCAAATACACAGGAGCTGCCAGCCAGCAAACTGGTGGATGTACTCAAGAAAGACGCAGGAGCGCAAGGCACCAACGAGCTGGCCAGATGTATGGAGAACCGGGATGACTGGAAGCGACAATGTAGGGCTCGTCTGAGGACGACCTAGAGACTCCACTTAACCACTTAACCAAAACTGAGTGCGTTTCCTTTCCACATTGACCAAGAACATACACCACTGTCGATTCAAGTGCATTGTGAGCTTGTATATCGTCTATTCTTGCTATTTTCTTTGATCTGTTGTGAGAGCAGAGTGAAAGGGGGGGTGGTCTTGTAGGCAGCGCTGTGAGGGAGAGGTGAGAAGCCATGCATGCACCTTTTCATGCGCGAGAGAGAGAGAGAGAGAGAGAGAGAGAGAGAGAGAGAGAGAGAGAGAGAGAGAGAGAGAGAGAGAGAGAGAGAGGTGTCGATGAAAAACCCAGCTGGAAGCGAACGGGAGAGGCAGGTGTCTGAGAGGTGATGGGTTTACGGAAGGGGGGAGAATGAAGTGCGTGTCGGTCACACAGCGCACACACACGCGTGTGTGTGTGTGTGTGTGTGTGTGTGTGTGCACATATCGATTTAAAAAAATGGAAATAAGACGGTTCTGCCCGACAGTGAGGATATAAAAATGTGTGCACAAGAGGGAGATAAAAAGATCGAGAGAGAGAACAATGCAGTGAGCATGTGACAGCCAAGAGGCTAGCATCTGGCTTGTATATAGGAAGTTATAGGAAGTGACAGTTCATATGAACGGCCGCTAGTTTCGCCGTTTCCCCATTGCTAGTGTCAGAAACGATAACTCTCTAAGTGGATGGGTTTTTGACGAAATATACACTTGATTATATTACATTACATTTTAAACATTGTCATAAAGTAGGGTATGATGTAGGAGGGACTTGTCTGGCTTGTAATGATTTTGATTGACAACCCAATTGCATTTATTATCCACCTCCCGCTCTGTCCCAACCAATAGCATGTCAGGACCGGATGTAAAAAAAAATGCGGATTTGAAATCACTGCAAAATAAGCGTAATTTGCGGTCTGTAGAGTCTATCTATGGGCATAAAGTAACAGCAGTGGTAGCACCAGGGGGTCATATATACCTGACGCGCAAGTGTGCGCTGCGGGAGTCGTTCCCCCCCACTGAGGTGACGCGGCAGGTGTAGGTTCCTATGTCTCCGGACCAGGTCTGGGAGATGTGCAGGGTGCCGTCTGCGTCCAGACGCATGCGGGGGATGGACTGGGCGTTGATGACTGAGCCCTCCTTCTCCCACACGTGCCTGCGTGGGTGGGAACACACACACACACACACACACACACACACACACACACACACACACACACACACACACACACACACACACACACACACACACACACACACACACACACACACACACACACGGCAGTTCTCAAAGACTTTTAATCAAGGATCCCCAAATTGACATACAGTAGGCTCTATTAGGC